>NC_136419.1:203210000-203382500 GCF_052625555.1 Lactuca saligna | reverse complement strand
ATAACAAAATGTTCATTTTCTGTGTATCTTATCTTACATCTTGTGATATTAGCCTATGGTTAGATAATCCTTCAAAAATCAAAACTCCTCCTACAAGCAAATGGCTTGAGCCATATACAATCTATATCACTAATCAAAATTTCCCATACATTACTTATCTGTGTGAAGCCCTTGTAACAAATAGACTCCAACCTGATAACACTATTACATGGAAATTTCATAAAAATTTATTTAGTACTAATAAGTACAGCTGTTGGTTCATTTGGCTTCCAAAAGACACTGATGTTATGAAAAAGGTATCAATCAATGTGTTCGACAGAGAAATTGGGAAGATTTGTGGTTCAAATTTGTTTAAGATGAATAGATGCTATTGGTCGATTAGTTGGCATTATTTTTATTTTTCTAAACATAACAAGATGTTTTTGGAGGACATTTCGCATTTCATGTATTCATGGAATCAATAATCGATGGTTATTACTATTGCATCCATTTTATTGTAATATTTAGCATGCTTGTAAAAAATGTCCGACGTTAGCTAGTCGGTGGAGTAGGGTTAAAAGATTAATTAGCTAGGCGTTGATTAAAACGGGGACTAAACTTTTAATGTCCCAAAATACAAGTAAATTTTTTTAAACATGAAAACCATCGAATAATTTGATCAAAAGCCAATATGAGTGTAATGTATCTCTCAAGCATCAAAGTAAATCAAAATAGATAATTCATAAATTGTTGGATTAGATGTCTATGCTAATAACTAAACTAGTATAATCTTGAGTTATTAGTAGAGTCCTTTTTTGCCACATTATGACCTAGTGATTGACTGGAATGTTTTTTGGAAAGAGAGATTGATTTATTAATTTTTTTATATGATTGATAAATTAATTAGAAATAAAAACAAATGAAATATTAATATATTATGAGAATAATATATTAGTTAGAAGCAATATTGTTTAATTAAGAATTAACCAGAAATTAATTGGAATTAATTTTGAGATTAATTAGATTAATTAAAACTAGAATGACTAAAGGTGACAATGTTTAAAAGTTGAACAATGATCGATTTAGAACCTCCCATGATGGGGACAGTTCTAGAGGGGTTTTTTAGAGGTATTATTGGGCTCTAAGGAAGCTTAGAATGACTTAGGGAGGAAGCAATGGGGTAAGGGTTATCCGAAAGGAACCGGAGTTACATACAACCTTCTTAACACTTATATAAACCCTAAGGGTTTAGATTTTTTAAATTTATCTATACAAGAGCCTTAGATTCGAAATTCTTCTTTCTTCTCCTCTTTCCTCTATAACTTTTATTTTCTAGGGTTTGAGTGTGAGCCATTATAGGCACGACACTTCTGGTGCTTGATTTCTAAAGACCAATCATGATGGAATACTTGTTTACTTCATATAACAAACAAAAGGTTTGTAATTTCCATAAACCCTTTCTTAATTTCAAAAATTGCAATATACTTTTAGGGTTCTTGATATTTCATTATTTATTGCAAATCGCAGTGAGAAAATATAGCCACTAGGCTACATGTGAACTAGGGGTTTTTAGTTTTTATGCCAAAATAAGTTTTTTGTAACTTATAAAACTCATCAGTGGTATCAGAGCCATTGTTCTCATTGATCTTGAAAAATGTTGAATAGATCAAAATTAGGCTTTATAGAAACTAAACCTAAGGAGGTGATTTTTGAAATTTACAAGGGTTCTTGAAACCCTAGCCTCCACCCTCATATTTTTGATTTTTGTAAGGGTTTTAGAACCCCCAGCCTCCTTAACCATTTTTAAAAATTGAGGAGTCCCTTTTAGGGTTTATGTAACGCCTCGATTCTCAGGTATTGTTTTAAATAAGATGTATTGGGTTAAGCTCTACTCGACGAATTGATTGCTTTACTCGTCGAGTAGCAGCGGGGTGGGATCACGTGCTAAGTGACATACTCGACGAGTCCATATTGGGACTCAGCGAGTAGGAGCTGGCAGATGAAACCCTAAATCCCGGGGTTTGTACCATATTTAAAGGGACCTTAGCCTCCCTTGGACCTCTTTACAGTCCTAAAGAGTCGTTGAGAGCCCTTATTTGTGTGTGTGTGTGTGCCTTGTGTATGTGTTGAAGCTTGAAACGAGGATTTATGGAAGGAGAAGACTTGGAGGAGAAGGAGATTGGAGCAATTAGAGTGTGGAAATCAACATTCATCTCATATATCACCTTCCAGAGATACCTAAACCGTCATTTTCCTTATAGATCTCCTCTATTGGTTGAGTTTTAGAGTTTTCTTGGAAGATCAAGTTGGTATGATGAGCTATGGGCTAGATCTGAAGTTGTAACTTCAGATCTGGACCCTCTTCGGATTCTAGAAGCATAAAGTTACAGTTTTGGTCGTGATTGAGGTCCCTCTTGGGCATGAAACCCAATTAAGAGCTTAGATTTGGCATTTGGAGCATTTAAAGCCATGCATGCATGTAAAGTTTGCAACTTTACATGATAAGCATGCCCTAGAAGCTTGGATCTGTGAGTTGGAGCCGCTGCATGGCTCAAAATAGGTCTGTATGGAAAAAGGACTGAATGGACTCGACGAGTCGCAAGGTTGACTCGACGAGTCACGTGTATGTGTTTTCCGCTAGTATCTTTTTTATGTCTTATTGCTACATTTTGCTTAGATTGTTGAGCAAAAGTACAATGTATACGTGTTTACCCTTAACCATCTTTAATTATAGTTTTATTCCTTTTACCTTATATTTCTCTTTATTTATTATTATTATTCTATATACTTGTTTGTGGACTAATGCTTAATATGCAAGTGTTCTTTGTCCGAGAAGCTAACTGTTTATCTTTTCTTTTTCGTTTGTCGAATGTGTTCTTTGGAGATAGCATTGGTTGCCCACCATCTTACCTACATCGTATCTCATTCTAATGGGATTTGTGGTTTTGTTATTGTTATTAATTACTTATAGAGATGTATCCTAAAATAAACAAATAGTCGTAATTTCTCTTTCAAAAAGCATTACCATATACATATGTTCATTGGGATCACATAGGTATTAGGTAGTGTTTGCTTATTAAGCCCAAGAAATCATAGGAATCATGGCATAAATCCAAAAGGTGTCATTCAATCGATTTCCTGTAGTGAACTATGTGTTCCAACCATCTTTAACCATTTGTTAATAGACATGAAGATATATATATATATATATATATATATATATATATATATATATATATATATATATATATATATATATATATATATATATATATATATGTATATATATTAAGACCAACTAATCAACATACATATAGACCAACACAAGCCATTTGTTTCATTCGACTTTTAACTTACATTTTCGCCTATTCGGCTTATATTATTATTCCTTTACACATAACAAAGACACCAACACTCTCCATATACACACTTACAACTTCGTAACACTTCATTTTCTTCACCTCTTTCTCATCTTTCACAACCTGCAACATGAAACCATGTTCAACGAACACGGCTCATGGTATCGAACCCACAAGCACGAAAGCCTAGCCATGGCCGCCTGACTATGACTAACAAATTGTGCCCTACAAAGTTCGGCCAATATTTTGTTACCAAAATACCCCTCTTTGTAACCCTCAAGATCCGATTTCTTTACCAAAACCATGGATGCATCATCAAATGGTTCAAATTCGGATTCGGATTTGGATTCGTTTGTAATTTTTTTGTTTTTTTTATAGTAATCTTGTACGGCTTGCCATTGGGAGGAGGCTAAGCGGACCCTTGGTCGAATAGATTTGACGTATTCGTATGCAATGTCGGGTGTCATGTGCTTGTGTTTTACCTGTTTGAAAGTAGAATGATGTAATAGAAAGAAATGGAATTGGATTTGGTGGGATTGGATTTTGAACTTTGAGGTTAAAAGTGTACCAAGTAACAAAGAACTACGGTTGTACTGCGGCCCCGACCCGCCTTACAATGAACGTATGTAGTTTTACCGGCAGATGCTTTCTCTTCGTACACCATAAATAAATAATAAATAAATAAATCTACTTTAATAAATAAAATAAAATAAAAAAATGTCACTGTCACATTCTCATTCATTTTACCACATGTCATTTTTTGTGGTTATTTTAAGTTATTTCTTTCCATATGTCATTTTATGGCTTTTTTTTCAATTTTATTAAATTTCACATAGTATTTAAATGTAAGAATTATAATAAATGTAAATGTATATAAATTTCATTAATGCAAACTTTCCTTGTAAATTTAAAATTCCTGAATTCAATTATTTCATTCGTTTATTTATTTAAATTTAAAAGAGAAATGAGCACTTCAATTTCAATAATTCAATATTTTTCTCATTTTTCTTATAAATTCAAACTTCCTAAATGTGTAGACCTCCATATATATATTTTTTTAATTACACTTGTCTCACAACTAGTAAATAAATAAGAGTAAATTGCAAAATTGATCCCTATTGTATCCCGAAAAGTGCAATTTGAGTCCATTTTTTTTCGTTCGCATGTTCAGTCCAAAATTGAAACTTCCATGTAGATTCGGTCCCTCAAGTTATTTGACGTCTAACGAAAAAAAAGGGACTCAAAATGCACTTTTTGGGATACCCTAGGGACCAATTTTGAAATTTACTCAACAAATAAACATTGTACCAAAGAGGGACAATTTGGACGGATTTGTGTAAAAATGGGATGTTTGGTGTTATACTTTAATGATAATAGATCAAACGGGTGAAACTAAAAAGCGAGAAATTGGATCATTATTTTAAGAGATAAATGCAAAAAATAGCAACATACTTTCATTTATTAGTTTATTAAAGACTTGTAGTAATGTACTAATATAATTTTTTTTTCTATTACATGATTGTATGTCAGAATTTCTTTCTTATGATGACATTGTAATTTGAGAAATCTAACTGACATAAGCATAACATTGTTCTTTTAATTGTTTTCTTCTTAGGGCATTATACTTTGAAAAGTGTATTCAATTATAGCAGTGAAATTGTTTTGTATTTGAATGAAATTGTTATAATTGGGTAGATTTTTCGAAGAAAATTTGTAATGGAAAGAAATAAAAGTAGGATGCTTTTTTAAACATATCATTAAAGGTACATTGCTATTTGTTTCCAATTTAACCCTTATTTTAATACTACATTTTTAATCATATATAACATATTAATTGCTTACGATAAATGTACTTACCATGGATGAACTCAACGGCTTTGGAAATATCACCATTCGATGGGGCAAAAAGATAATCTCTTGTTGGAATCACCACATGATCAATTCCATGAGCCTACGAATAGAAAATATTTATAAAAAAAAATTAAAGAATGAATAAAAGATAACCTCAACAAATCTAATAATATTGATTAACAATTAAAAAAACTATCCAAGGTGCTCAAATGGATCATTTAGTCTTGTATTGTGTTTAATGTTAACGGGACAAAAATTTCAATTTTTGATACACCAAAAGAAGATGGAACAAGAACTCGCTCTCCATATCACATCTATGCAAAAAGACATAAATGCCCTCCTCACCTCATCATCGAATAGCTCTAACAATCCCACATTAAAGAAAACAATGAATGGACATCATAAGCCTAAAAACTTACATGATACAATGATGTTGGAACTAAAGTCTCGTATGATTCATTAAGAGTAACCACACCACAAACACCAAGTTCCTTTAGGTGCAAAACATCAGTAGGAAAGGGTACAGCACCTAACAATATAAACTAATCATGAAATTATAGTTAGTAATTAATATTCCTATAATCGAGTAAAACAATGAAGAATAAAGAAAAACAACAAAATTACAACTAGTTAACATTGACCTTTCACAAACATAGCTAAATTCGACCATAGAATGAAAGAAGTAGTTGAAACTAGAGTGTCGTTATACCTGATCAACTCTATCCCACCAACGAAACTCGGTCTGAATCTTGTTCCTGACAACATTATACAACAGCGTTGGATAGAAAAGGGCACGAGCACCTGCTCCGACCAACACCCTTTTCGTATTTGAAGCCACCACCGCACCTTCGCCGGAAAATTCAGCAGAAAACTCCACATCCCCATCGCCATCACCGCCCTCTTTAAGTTCTTCAATATACATATCTAGAAACGCAACGATTCACAAAAACTCCACCTACCCTTGAGAAAAGATCATCAATTTAGCCAAACTAATCAAAATCGAGCCCTAATAGTCATTTAGCGGATACCCAATGCTTGATTTCAAGAACTACAAATATCAGCGGTTGTTAGGAGAATCGAAGACGAACCGATCAAGCACATACTCGAGCCAAGATTGATCATGTTCTTGAACAACATTTTTGGTTGGTCAAGAAATAAAAGGGGGAAATCGATATGAAACTCGTAAAAAACGGAATCAGGGATTGAAGTAAAGTAAATAAGATGCTGGCTACAAATACAATTTATGATTTTATTCAACGGCAAGCAAAGGTGAAACGATCAAATTGTAAGCGTTACAAACAAGGAAGGAGCTTTAATTGCCTTGTGGGGTGGATTTGATTTCTAGCAAGGTGAAAGAACCCTAAACGCCCTTCTCTCTCTCTCTAGGATTTCTGTCTGTTTCTTTCACTTCCAACAAACTTTTTAGGTAAAGTAGTGGGTGTATGATGAAGAGTGAAATTAGGGGAAGAGATGAATTCTTTGTAATTCCCCCGTTAATAGAAACTCGTCGTTTGTTGATAATGAAATTTAATCGTGTGTTGGATGATTGTAATTCTTTTTAGCAAGTTAATCTTAGACAATTTTTCCCTAACGAAACAAATATTTTTGTATTACGGGAAATTAATAAATTATTTAAAAAATAACCCAAAAATTTTCTTTTTTGTAAAAACAATCACTTTGTTCAGAATTTGTTTTTCGGTTCAAGAAAAAAAAATTAACTAACTCCAGAATAACATTCCAGATTCTGGACCAACATTCCAGATTCCTGACTAAATTTTTGAATTTCAAAAATAAAAAACTCTGAAATTTCAAAAACAACTTCCAAGAACAATTCCGGAATCTTGAAAAAGAAAGCGTTTTTCACTTAAATTTAACAAAAATTTTAAAAAAGAAAAAACATATTAATATGAACTATATAAGATATTAATATATGAAATTAGATATTTTATTGAGAAACGGTGACATTATACATTTCGAAATGTAGCATTTCGAATCTCACACTAAAAAAATATGGTTATTTTACTTGAAAATCTTATTTATAATGGCTAGTTTACTCAATTTCTCTTGTATTATTAGTTACAAATAGACGACGAGGAACATGTGGAACGTGGGATATATATATGTATATATATATATATATATATATATATATATATATATATATATATATCTTTTATTATTTGATATAAAAAGGGTTTTGCTAAAGATATCGTCATATTGTGAGGTCGATGGAACATTGAGAACCCGAAGATGCCTAAGATCATTTTGTTTGGACAAAATGGATGATGATTTCATTATGTTTGGTTTGTTGATGTTGAACTGAATTTGTTGTAAGGTAGAACATATTAATAGTATCACCATAAACAAGAATGACTTTTTTCGGCAACGGGTGAATTTCGCGAAGAGGATTGTGAAGCTAACATTTCCAACTCCCATATTAGCCACCCTGATACTCAACCTCAACATTGGAATGACACCTTGGCATTTAGAAGACCACGAGCGAAGGTTTTTGCGTAAAAGACACAATATACAGAAGTTGGATTGTCGTGGAGCATCCCTAGTGACGGATCTAGGAATTTTGCCGATTAGGGGCATCCTTGTTAAACATGTGTATATTTAAAACATTTCAACCAAATTAACACTAAAAAGGTTCTTCCAAAAATTCATTAGGGCATATGCCCCCATTGCTAAAGCACTAGACCCGCTTATGGGCATCCTTTTAATCATAACTAAACAAGCAATCAGGATAGTAGTTAAGGAGATATGTAGTTGTAAACCATGGTCTAATGTGCCACAAACATGGAGAAAAATGTTCCTCAAGGCGAAGAAGTGGGTCTCATGTGGATCATGCATAAACAAACATATATGATGAAGTGTATATGTCAAATCAAACCAAGTACCAAAGGGCCTTTGGCCTAGCGGTAAGGAGTATAACACCCATTTTCAAGAACAGGTCGGTTTTGTAACATCCGTAATTCTAGGTATATTATTCTAATAATTTATTTTTAGGATTTGTGAAGGAACTCGGTGAGTTGATGCTTAGACTCGCTGAGTAGGGTCGCGGTTTTTCATCCGGATTCGTGTTGGACTCGGCAAGTCCATGAGTGGACTCGGCAAGTCCACGTTGTTTGATGAAACCCTAATCCTCCGGGGTTGGAGCCTATTTAAGGGCACTCTTAGCCTTCCATTGCGGCTACCAGTCCCTTGAGAGCACCCTAAGATTGGTCGATCCGGCTAAGATTGAGGCGGTGATGAGTTGGGAGGTGCCAAGGTCACCTACAGAGATCAGGGGTTTCCTAGGATTGGCAGGCTATTATCGGAGATTTATCAGGGACTTCTCCAAGATCGCCGTGCCACTCACCAAGTTGACTCAGAAAGGCGTTGCTTTCTCATGGGGCCCATAGCAGTAGGCCTCCTTTGAGACACTTCGTCAAAACTTGTGCGAAGCCCCGGTGTTAGTCCTTCCGGAGGGTATGGAGGACTTCGTGGTATATCGTGATGCGTCGATATCAGGGTTGGGAACGGTGCTTATGCAGAGGGGGAACGTGATAGCATATGCATCGAGGTAGCTGAAGCCTCATGAGGCAAGGTATCCCACCCATGATTTAGAGTTGGGGGCAGTGGTGTTAGCCCTCAAGATCTGGCGTCACTATTTGTGTGGGGTCCGGTGTACCATATACACGGATCTGCCCAGCCTGAACATGCGGCAGAGGAGATGGTTGGATGTGGTAAAAGATTATGATTGTAAGATCCTGTACCACCCGGGTAAGGCTAACGTGGTAGTCGATGCCCTGAGCCATAGGATGAAGAGCGTCCCAATACGAGACGTTTGTATGAGATTGACAATGTTGACTCCGGTGTTGGACACTATTCGAGGGGCCCAGGCCGAGGCTGTGAGACCAGAAAACCAAAAGAGGGAGCGAGTTATTGGGCAGGTATCGGAGTTCATTACCGATAGTCGGGGACTTATGACATTTCAGGGTCAGATTTGGGTACCGTTTGTGGGCGAAACGCGTACCATTTTGATGGAAGAGGCACATCGATCGAAGTTCTCGATCCATCCCGGGGCCACTAAGATGTATCTGGACCTAAAAAGGGAGTAT
This sequence comes from Lactuca saligna, assembly GCF_052625555.1. Classification (NCBI taxonomy): domain Eukaryota; kingdom Viridiplantae; phylum Streptophyta; class Magnoliopsida; order Asterales; family Asteraceae; genus Lactuca; species Lactuca saligna. The sequence continues at coordinate 203,373,208 of NC_136419.1, read as the reverse complement.
TGGTGGCCCTGTATGAAAAGGGATGTTGCATGGTTCGTTGAGAGATGCCTAACCTGTTACCGGGCTAAGGCCGAGCACTAGAGACTGCATGGTAAGTTGCAGCCGTTAGAGGTTCCCGAGTGGAAGTGCGAACAGATTGCTATGGACTTTATCACCAAATTGCCAAGGACTGCGAGAGGTGTCGATGCAATTTGGGTGATTATAGACCGATTGACGAAGAGCGCTCACTTCCTTGCCATTAGCAAGAGCTCTTCTGCGGAGAAACTGGCAGAGTTGTATGTGAGAGAGGTGGTCTCGCGGCATGGAGTTCTGATCTCGTGTAACCCCCGTAGATCCAGGCAAGTCAATTTAGAGGCAATAGGGGTCGAAAACGACTTTTTGACAATAGATTATTTAGAATAAATAATCTTAACCAATTTGTAGAATATGTTACAAGGTTCTCGTACATATAAAGAACGCCGAAATCCGAGATATAACGAAGAAGTTATGACCCGTTGAAGTTTCGCGACGGAACCAGCACGATACCGGGAAGCGAAAATAGTGAATTTACGATAGAACGAGATTTAGCCTTAGCAATCTAAACGAAAGTCGCAGAATATGTTAAACTAAGAACATAGATAAAAAGAACTCCCAAATCTGACTTCGTATGAAGATGTTATGATTCTTCGAAGTTTCGGATTAACAGTGTAGAGCCCGAAATTCGAATGTTTGATTGAGCGGTTTTTAGCCGACACGACCTAAAAGAGAATCAAAGATCTCGTTAAGAGTAGCGTAACGAGAAAAAGATGGGCGAAAACGGACGTTGGATGAAGAAGTTATGAGAATTTAACGGACCAATCCTGTCCCGGCCTATTAATAATATAAAATTTAAAATTGATTTAAAATTAGCCGACGGAGTCCAAACGAAAGTTGTAGAGTACATTCCCGCCTTCGTGTGGATATAAAGAACGTCGAAAACAGAGCTCGTATGCAAACGTTACGAATTTTTAAAGTTCGTAGTCAAATTTACGAAGCTGATGCATGAAATGATGACGTGGCTGAACTCCCAGCCGTCGGATGAAGTCGCTGCAGATGGTGACACCTGGTGCGAGGGTTACGCCCAGCATAGCGAAGAGACGCCTAGCGTCCGGAGTACGCCCCGTGTCCGAGGCCGGGTACGCCCAGCGTACTACGGTTCTCATCCCTTCGCAGTGTAAGCCAGCTGGAGGCTCGCTGACATTCATATCCATGCACTACGCCCAACGTAGCCAAGGAGTACGCCCAGCATAATCCGAGGCCTCGCTAAGTATAAAAAGGGGGCGAGGGTTCCACATTTTTCACACCTTTCTTCACTCTCTCTCTAACTTCTTTCTCTCTATAAGTACCCTAAACACTCCTAAACCCTAGGGAACCTCCCTAGCACCGGAAGGAAGCCCCGAGGCTCCCAGAGTCCCGAGAAAAAGAGTCTTTCGGTTTCGAAACGCTGCTCCAAATAAAGTTCTGGTTTTCGATAAAATTCGCTGTAAGTGTGCTATGCTTACACAACTTTTAATATAGCTTTCAAATAATTATAGGAATGTTATTAGGTCGTTAAAATAATTATTCAGGATATTATTATGAATTATATTGAGTGTTATTTAACACTTATATGATAATAATAATAGTCAGACTATTAATTTGTCGCGGTTATCGTTAGACTAAACCCTAGTGGTATTGGTACTAGGTTTTATCGAAGGAAATTGTTTTGAGAGTATCGAAGCACTGTTCGAGTACTAAGTCACCACTTTTCAGGTGCGTGCATAGTTACTTTCATCTTACACATAGATATGAAGTATTTTATATAAATTACGTGCTATGTGTGCATATTATCTGAATACTTGTTGTTTATGCTTAAATGATTTAAACTGTATATGTATTTTATATCTACGATAATGTTGGGGTAAAACATAGGTAGATGTAATAGATGGAGTATGAGTTGGATGATGAGTTGAGAGGTGAAATAGAACGTGAGGTGAGGATGAGAGGTGGACGATGTGAGAAGCGTTTCTCCCAAATGATGGCCCCGTCATTCAGCAGAGTATGGATGACAACCACGGACTATTCTAGACAGTCCAGTGGAACACTAGCAGGCTCGCAACCTGTAGGTGTTGTGAACGACATGTTCACCCGGTGTACTCTAAACCTTGGTGATCATGCAAACTTGATGCCTAAACCCTGGTGATCATGCAGACTTGAAGCCTAAACCCTGGTGATCATGCAAACTTGATGCATAAACCTTGGTGATCATGCATACTTGATGCCTAAACCCTGGCGACTATGCAAACTTAGTGCCCGTTGTGTAAACCGTGGCAATAATGGACTTTGTGCCGATTCCTTAGGATGATCCTTAGGAATGAATGAACGAGGAATAGCTAATTCTTAGGGTAGATCCTTAAGATTAAAGAAGATAATGGGGATGGGTAATTGGGTTGATTGTTTGAATTTTTAAACATAATAATTATATTATTGTGGGTTGAGAACCCTATGTACTCACCAGGTTTCCCAACCTGACCCACTCAGTTTATTTATATCACAGGTGTTGAAATGAAGTCACATTACACTGAGAGATTTAAAGAGATGTAGATCACTAGTGTAGATAAATGTAAGTTCTGTTTATGCTTATGTTTCTGTATTAACGATGACATCCCAAACGTTTTGAAATGAATAAAATACGCTTCTTCAAAAATGTTTTAATAACATATTTATCCTGTTTTTTTCTGGGAACAAATTCCGCAACATTTTTATTAAAAGAAGAACTCTGATTTTTATTAAGCATAAACAAAATCGGTCTTTTCTCGCCGTGAAAATGGGGTTGTCACAATTGGTATCAGAGCATTTGTTTAAGCGAACTAGGAATATGGATTTATTTCTAGACTTAAACTTAGAATGCTAAGCGATGATTGTGAGATGTGAGCACTAGATTATTTTAGGGATTGTGCCTAAAATGCTTTAATGTGCAACATGCTTGTGCCTGGTATGCTATTATTTGTTCGGATCTATGGTCTATTGCCGAGCGGATCTGGAAACCTTATGTGTTTAGGATTCTAAGCGTTTAACTACGATATTAGAACTAGCATATAAACGTTTCGGAGTGATAAGGATGATTTAAACGTCAATCCTAAATAAATATCTAGATTCACCTTATTCGGTGTATAGATCAAGATGGAAAGGACCCGTAGCGGAAACGTGAATGCAAATGGGAACCGAAACCAACCCCCAGTGATTGAGCAAATACCGGTTGTGGTAGCCACTGCTGAGCCAATAACATTGGCCGGAGTGCAAGCGATGATCCAAGCGATGTTGGATCGTCAAATGGAGGAAACCAGATGTTTGATCCAGCAAAATCAAGAGGAAGCGACCATACAGATCGAACAGCCCGAGTTAAACGAAGGGCAGACTGAGGAGGGAAACTACAGTGGGACTGTTGGTTAAGCCAACCCACCGATAGTTAGGAAAAATCACCAGGATGGAGGAAATGATGGACGTGGATGCAAATACAAGGATTTCATGGCGTCCAAACCACCGAGTCTATCTGGAAGCCCGACGCCGGTGGAAGTCATGAACTGGATCTCTGAGATGGGGATGATGTTTGAGAGTTACGAGTGTAGCATCAGGCAGAAGACCGCTCTCGCGGTTCCTTTGTTGAAATCTAGAGTACTAAGCTGGTGGAAGCTACTAGCTGATTCAATGCCCAAAGGAGAAGCGAGCAAGATGTCATGGGAGGATTTTCTTGTGCAGTTAAAAATGAAGTACTGATCTGAGCAGGATCTTCTGGAGATCAACAACGAGTTTCAGAATGTAAAGAAGGGAAAGACGAGTGTCATCGAGTATGCTGCAAGTTTTACGGAGAAAATGAAGCTTGTTCCTTATCTAGTTCCAACTGAGCTCTCCAAGGTCAATAAGTTTGCCCATGGATTACCAGCAGACTTTGGACCAATGTTCAAGCAAGCAACCACTTTGAAAGGAGCCATCTGGGCAGCCAGGAATGTTGAGACCCAAATTAGGGAAAAAGGTCTGGAGAGAGCTGAAGTTGGCGAGAAAAGGAAGCATGAAGGATCTTCAAAATCCAAAAAGGAAAAGAAATTCTCAAAGACTGAAGAAGGAGTAGGAGGTGTAACCAAGTGGTGCGAGAAGTGTAAAAAGAAGCACTTCGGGAAATGTAGTGAGGAGGTGACTTGCTACAAATGTGGAAAGACAGGGCATTACGCCAGCAAGTGTGCATCCAAAAAGAAGGTGTGTTATGGATGTAACAAAGAAGGGCATATTTCTAGGGATTGCCTGGGGAAAAAACTAAAGCAACAAGACCATAAACGCCACCGAGGCCAAGGGCATTCCACATGATCCTCGACGAAGCAGAAAACCGTGCAAGGAATCAAGGATGAGGACTTCATATCCGAAGATCAAGTTATGCAGTAGCCATAGTATCGTATGATGTAGCCTACTAGAGTCATAGTCTAGGGTGAACTTGAACACCCATGTAATAATTTGGAGAAATAATAAAACCTTCGTTTTGCTATCTGATGTGTTAAACTGTTATGTGATTTTCTTGTATGATGACTTGGGAAACTGCGACACAATACTTGGGACGAGTATGAGTAGGTGTGAAAGGTAGTAGATGCATATACTACCGGAAGCACAAGACTCACGCTTGGATCAGGGAAAGTCACAAGGTTACCAAGAAGCTAGTAATTGATTTCGTTTTATTCAAGTATGTCATTACCATTGTTTCGGTAATGAACAAGAAGATTGTTGATATTCCGACCTGAGTGGTCATATCGAATTGAGTCCGACTACGATAAGTATGTTATAGAGAACCAAGTTCGATGTAGCACCAACTTAAGGCAGAAGAATTAACCAAAGCGATCAGTAGGAGTATCGCGATGGTTGCTAGAAATGCTACCTTTTAAGATGTGATTAGAACATGAAGGAAGGTATAGTCTGTTTCGGAATTTGACTCTAAATGACCTGAGTCCAATCAATGCATCACACGATGATAGGTCATTAGAATATGACACATCGTTCCATTGTAGTAATGAAAGAACTTATCTTAAGTTCGTATCAGCTGAGCATTGACATTGTGACTTGAAGGTCATAATTTGGAGTCTAACGTGAGATAGAGAGCGTATGCAAGATCGAGCACCGCCTGCAGTCAAGGAGTCTAAGAGTTAGATACTCGTTCGAACAAACATCGAAGTTATGACTTAGGATGAATAGATAACAAATGGAGTCATCATGTGAGCCGTGTTTCGTTGATGATTCCGGGACGTAATCATCCTAAGGGGGAGATAATTGTAACGCCCGTAGATCCGGGCTAGTCAATTTAGAGGTAATAGGGGTCGAAAACGACTTTTTGACAAAAGATTATTTAGAATAAATAATCTTAACCAAGTTGTAGAATATGTTACAAGGTATCCGTACATATAAAGAACGCCGAAATCCGAGTTATAACAAAGAAGTTATGACCTGTTGAAGTTTCGCGACGGAACCAACACGATACCGGGAAGCGTAAATAGTGCATTTACGATAGAGCGAAATTTAGCCTTAGCGATCTAAACGAAAGTCGTAGAATATTTTAAACTAAGAACATCGATAAAAAGAACGCCCAAATCTGACTTCGTATGAAGAAGTTATGATTCTTCGAAGTTTCGGATTAACAGTGTAGAACCCGAAATTCGAATGTTAGATTGAGCGGTTTTTAGCCGACACGAGCTAAACGAGAATCAAAGATCTCGTTAAGAGTAGCGTAATGAGAAAAAGATAGGTGAAAACGGACGTAGGATGAAGAAGTTATGAGAATTTAACGGACCAATCCTGTCCCGGCCTATTAATAATATAAAATTTAAAATTGATTTAAAATTAGCCGACGGAGTCCAAACGAAAGTTATAGAGTACATTCCCGCCTTCGCGTGGATATAAAGAACGTCGAAAACGGAGCTCATATGCAAACGTTACGAATTTTTAAAGTTTGTAGTCAAATTTACGAAGCTGATGCATGAAATGATGATGTGGCCGAACTCCCAGCCATCGGATGAAGTCGCTGCAGATGGTGACACCTGGTGCGAGGGTTACGCCCAGCATAGCGAAGAGACGCCTAGCATCGGGAGTACGCCCCGTGTCCGAGGCCGGGTACGCCCAGCATACTACGGTTCTTATCCCTTCGCAGTGTAAGCCAGCTGGAGGCTCGCTGACATTCATATCCAAGCACTACGCCCAGCGTAGCCAAGGAGTATGCCCAGCATAATCCGAGGCCTCGCTGGGTATAAAAAGGGGGCGAGGGTTCCACATTTTTCACACCTTTCTTCACTCTCTCTCTAACTTCTTTCTCTCTCTAAGTACCCTAAACACTCCTAAACCCTAGGGAACCTCCCTAGCACCGGAAGGAAGCCCCGAGGCTCCCGGAGTCCCGAGAAAAAGAGTCTTTCGGTTTCGAAACGCTGCTCCAAATAAAGTTCCGGTTTTCGATAAAATTCGCTGTAAGTGTGCTATGCTTACACAACTTTTAATATAGCTTTCAAATAATTATAGGAATGTTATTAGGTCGTTAAAATAATTATTCAGGCTATTATTATGAATTATATTGAGTGTTATTTAACACTTATATGATAATAATAATAGTCAGACTATTAATTTGTCGCGGTTATCATTAGACTAAACCCTAGTGGTATTGGTACTAGGTTTTATCGAAGGAAATTGTTTTGAGAGTATCGAAGCGCTGTTCGAGTACCAAGTCACCACCTTTCAGGTGATTGCATAGTTACTTTCATCTTACACATAGATATGAAGTATTTTATATAAATTACGTGCTATGTGTGCATATTATCTGAATACTTGTTGTCTATGCTGGATGAACGATTCTATACATGTTTTTATATGATTTAAACTGTATATGTATTTTATATCTACGATAATGTTGGGGTAAAACATGGGTAGATGTAATAGATGGAGTATGAGTTGGATGATGAGTTGAGAGGTGAAATAGACCGTGAGGTGAGGATGAGAGGTGGACGATGTGAGAAGCCTTTCTCCCAAATGATGGCCCCGTCATTCAGCAGAGTATGGATGACAACCATAGACTATTCTAGACAGCCTAGTGGAGCACTAGCAGGCTCGCAACCTGTAGGTGTTGTGAACGATGTGTTCACCCGGTGTACTCTAAACCTTGGTTATCATGCAGACTTGATGCCTAAACCCTGGTGATCATGCAGACTTGATGCCTAAACCCTGGTGATCATCCAGACTTGATGCCTAAACCTTGGTGATCATGCATACTTGATGCCTAAACCCTGGCGACTATGCATACTTAGTGCCCATTGTGTAAACCGTGGCAATAATGGACTTTGTGCTGATTCCTTAGGATGATCCTTAGGAATGAATGAACGAGGAATAGCTAATTCTTAGGGTAGATCCTTAAGATTAAAGAAGATAATGGGGATGGGTAATTGGGTTGATTGTTTCATTGTTTAAACAGAATAATTATATTATTGTGGATTGAAAACCCTATGTACTCACCAGGTTTCCCAACCTGACCCACTCAGTTTATTTATATCACAGGTGTTGAAATGAAGTCACATTACACTGAGAGATTTAAAGAGATGTAGATCACTAGTGTAAACAAATGTAAGTTCTATTTATGCTTATTTTTCCGTATTAAAGATGACATCCCAAATGTTTTGAAATGAATAAAATACGTTTCTTCGAAAATGTTTTAATAACGTATTTATCTTGTTTTTTTTCTGGGAACAAATTCCGCAACATTTTTATTAAAAGAAGAATTCTGATTTTTATAAAGCATAAACAAAATCGGTCTTTTCTGGCCGTGAAAATGGGGATGTCACATCTCGATTGTCTTGGATCGAGACGTGCGTTTCACTTCTAGGTTCTGGAAGAAATTTCATGAGGAGTTGGGTACGTGGTTGCATTTTAGTACCGTATATCACCCACAGATTGACGGGCAGAGCGAACGGACAATTCAGACGCTCGAGGACATGCTCTGAGCATGTGCATTGGATTTTGGTGGGAGTTGGGACACATATTTGCCCTGGGCAGAGTTTTCATACAACAACAACCATCATTCGAGCATTGGTATGCCACCCTTTAAGCTGTTGTATGGGAGGAGGTGTCGGACCCCCATTTGCTGGGGAGAGGTGAGGCAACGTGTAATGGGTAGTACGGAGATCGTGCTTCAGATGACTGAGCAGATACAACATGTGACATCCCTAATTTTTACTGCTAGAAAAGACCGATTTTGTTTATGCTTTATAAAAATCAGAGTACTTCTTTTAATAAAAATGTTGCGGAATTTGTTCCCAGAAAAACACGAAAAATACGTTATTAAAACATTTTCGAAGAAACGTATTTTATTCATTTCAAAACATTTGGGATGTCATCGTTAATACAGAAACATAAGCATAAACAGAACTTACATTTATTTACACTAGTGATCTACATCGCTTTAAATCTCTCAATGTATTGTGACTTCATATCAACACATGTGATATAAATAAGCTGACTGGGTCAGGTTGGGAAACCTGGTGAGTACATAGGGTTTTCAACCCACAATAATATAATTATTATGTTTAAACAATCAAACAATCAACGCAATTACCCATCCCCATTATCTTCTTTTAGTCTTCCCTAAAGATATTATCTCAAGGGTCATCTCCTATATCATATTTACTTCTCATCTCCTTACATCGTATTTCCTTATATGATTGCTCCTATGAACTTTACCTAAGGATCATCGCCTACATTGCATAGACAATACTAATTCGGGGATTACTCCCTCAATATCTGTCTAGCAAGGGTTAGGGTATCATCGCATGATTACACAGCCACAACATCGCCTGGACTTGTAAATCATGATAAGGGTTAGTCTATCATCGCATGAATACGTAGCCACAACATCGCCTGGACTAGTAATTCATAATAAGGGGGTTAGAGTATCATCACATTAATACGTAGTTACAACGTCGCCTGAACTATTAATTCATCACCTATAGGTTATGAGCCTGCTGGTGTTTCCACAGGGTTGTCTATAATAGTCCGTGGTCGTCATCTATACTCTGGTAGATGACTGCATCTCCAAATTGTCGGACAAGGTTGTAGTATCCTACATCACCGATTCATAATCACCTATCTATCCTCACCTAATCATCTTCACCTTCCTATCACCACCTATCTCTCATTATTTTATTTCATCACACACCAACTATTTCATCTAGCCATGTTTTATCCCAACATATTTCTAGATATAAAATAAATATACAATTTAAATCATTTAAAACATGTATAAATCATTCATCCAGCATAGACAACAAGTATTCAGATAATATGCATGCATAGCACGTAATTTATGTAAAATACTTCATATCTATGTGTAAGATGAAAGTAACTATGCACTCACCTGAAAGATGGTGACTCGGCACTCGGACAGCGCTTCGATACTCTCAAAACGATTTTCCTTTGATAAAACCTAGTATCAATACCACTAGGGTTCAGTCTAACGATAATCACGACAAATTAATTAGTCTGACTATTATTATTATTATACAAGCGTTAATAACACTCAATATAACTCATAATAATAGCCCAAATAATTATTTTAAGGACCTAATAACATTCCTATAATTATTTGAAAGCTATATTAAAAATTGCGTAAGCGTATCACACTTACAATGAATTTTATCGAAAACCGGAACTTAATTAGAGCAGCATTTCGAAACCGAAAGGCTCTTTTTCTCGGAACTCTGGGAGCCTCGGGGCTTCCCTCAGGAGCTAAGGGGTTTTCCTAGGGTTTAGGGGTGGTTTGGGGAGCTAGAGAGAGAAAGAAATTGTAACAGCTGGATTTTTCAGGTATCTTGTATATTAGTATTTTTTGGTGATTTGAGAGGGGACTCGGCGAGTTGGAGCTCAGACTCGCTGAGTAGGGACGCGGATCTGGACGCGAGATCGCACCTGGACTCGGCGAGTCCAGGATATGGACTCGGCGAGTCAACACTGTGTAATGAAACCCTAATTTCTCGGGTTTGAGACCTATTTAAAGGGCCTAATGGCCGTCATTTGTGCTCACCAGTCCCTTGAGTGAAACCCTAATCGAGTGTGAGCATTTGGAGCTAAGTAGGAGGCCATTATTGATCTTGGAGGTGTCATTGTTGCAAGGAAGGAGAAGAGCTAGCCAAGGGAAAGCAAGAGGAGCCACTTCTGTGGGTTTGGAGTCCAGAGCATCATTATTGTGGTAATAAATTCGAGTTATCTTCTTCCTTGTTGTTGTTTATCTAGATTTAGGGTTTGTTGAACCCTTTTATGGCAAGATCTAGTGTCCTCTTGGTCCCTTATGAGGTCTGAACCATAGATCTAGACCCTTAGAGGTCCAGAGTGTCCCTTTACCCAAGCTTTTTGGGAATCAATGGAGGCTTTGGATTGGAATCCTCATGCCTTAGGTCAAAACTCCATTTATGAGCCATGGGGTGTGTTATGGGCACCAAGATAGGAGCTTTACGTGATGAATCAGTCTAGGGAGGCCAGATCTATAGATTGTGGAAGCAGATCTGACCTTAGAAGCAAGTTGGAGTGGTTGCATGGCATGGACTCACCGAGTCTGTTCATCAGACTCGGCGAGTAGTTTGAAGATTGCCTTGGGATTGCTCAGTGAGTGGTCCAATCGAGTCATGGGTAGATTCAGTGAGTCAGGGTGAGTTGGAGAGGAATGACAAGTGGACTGAGTCAAACTGGGACTCGCCAAGTTGTTCTTGAGACTCAGCGAGTTAAGTCGGGGTGGCCCCGCGATTCTTTCAGGTGAAACTCGTCGAGTAAGGGGGGGATACTCGACGTGTAGTAAGGGGATTTCAGAGGGTTGGTGAAAACGCATAGACTCGCCGAGTCGCCGTAGCACTCGCCGAGTCCGGTCAAAGTTGACCGTTGACCGTTGACCGTTGACCAGAGTTGACCTGTGTTGACTTCTTAGGGATAGTCAACCTTAGAGATATAAAGTGTTAATTAGAGACATATAATGTTATAGGAGGATTAGATCTCGGAGGATCGAGCACGAGGGATTTCCAGGATTCGTGAGATACCGAGATACGCGAGGTGAGTCTTCTCACTATACTATTACCTTGAGTAGGTAACCAGAGTTATGTGATAGAGTATTTGTATGCTATTTATGTTATGTGTTGTACTGAATTATTTCTATGTGATTTATGTGGTGCGTGTTTATCAGATCTAGAACCTGAGGGTTCATAGAGTTTGGGTGCACGGACCCACAGAGTTATAGCCTCGAGTGGCTAATATGTGATATATGTGGTATTTTGGGGAACTCACTAAGCTTTGTGCTTACAGTGTTTGATGTTATTGTTTCAGGTACTAGTGACGACCGCGGGAAGGCGCCGGCTTGATCCGTACACACACACTCGGAGTTTTTACATTGTGATCTTGGGATTTTGTATTGACCTATATTGGATAATTAATATGGTTGTTTGATGAATATTAATCGAATTATGTTTTATAAGAAAATTGAAAAATTTGTTTTGAAATTTACGGTGTTACAGAAATTAGAGAGAGAAATAATTTTTGGTGTAAAAATGGAGGCAGCCTCGACCTCCTTTTATATTCGTGAGGCCTCGGATTACGCTGGGCGTAATCCTTGGCTACGCTGGGCGTAAGGCTCGGATATGGTTGCCAGCTTTGCACAGCTGGCTCGCACTCGGAAGAAGACCCGGATAAGATCGGAGGTACACGGGGTGTACCGAACCTCGTACGGGGGGCGTAATGTGAAGGGTGATGTGTCAAGATCCGAAGCGAGGTCTGATCAGCGATGGAGGGTCCAGATGTTGCCACGTCATCTCAGTTTCACAATTTTCCTTCTCGACTTCTAAAAATCACAAATTTCGCGTACAATCTCCGTTTTTGTCGTTCTTTATATCCACGCAAAGGTGGGAACGTACTCTACAACTTTCATTTAGACTCCGTTGGCTAATTTTGACTCAATTTTAAATTTTATATTATTAACAGGCCGGGACAGGATTGGTCCGTTAAATTCTCATAACTTCTTCATCTGACATCCGTTTTCGCCCATCTTTTTCTCGTTACGCTACTCTTAACGAGATCTTCGATTCTCGTTTAGGTTGTGTCGGCTAAAAATTGCTCGATCTAATATTCGAATTTCGGGTTGTACACTGCTAACTCGAGACTTCGAAAAATCATAACTTCTTCATACGAAGTCAGATTTAGGCGTTCTTTTTATTGATGTTCTTAGTTTAACATATTCTACGACTTTTGTTTAGATCGCTAAGGCTAAATCTCGCTCTATCGTAAATTCACTATTTACGCTTCTCGGTATCGTACTAGTTCCGTTGCGAAACTTCAACGGGTCATAACTTATTCGTTATAACTCGGATTTCGGCGTTCTTTATATGTACGGAAACCTTGAGAAATATTCTAAATAGTCATTTGTCGAAAAGTCGTTTTCGACACTTATTGCCTCTAAATTGACTAGCCCGGATCTGCGGGCGTTACACATCAGGTCAGGCAGAGGTTGTTAACCGCTCAGAGTCGTCAGAAGAGTTATGCAGACAGGTGTCGGTCCGAGCTCGAGTTTCAGGTTGGTGACTTCGTACTCTTGAAGGTCTCTCCTTGGAAAGGAGTGATCCAATTCAGGAAGAGGGGCAAGTTGGGGCCTCGATACATTGGACCTTTCAGGGTAATCGCGAGGGTAGGTAGGGTAGCCTACATTTTGGAGATACTTGCGGAGTTGGGTCAAATTCACGACACTTTTCACGTGTCGCAGTTGAGAAAGTGTTTAGCCGATGAGTCGGCAGTGGTACCGTTAGAGGATATTCAGGTGGATGTAGGCCTGAACTACGTTGAGAAACCGGTGGCAATTAGGGATCGGAAGGTCAAGGTTCTGAGGAACAAGGAAGTGCCTCTGGTGCAGGTTCAGTGGCAGCATAGGGAAGGGTCAGAGCTGACTTGGGAGCCAAAGCGTGAGATATGTGAGCAGCATCGAAAGTTGTTTGCAGAATGTGACTTTGAGGGCAAAGTCTGATTCTAGTGGGGGAGAATTGTAACATCCGGAATTCTAGGTATATTATTCTAATAATTTATTTTTGGGATTTGTGAAGGAACTCGGCGAGTTGATGCTTAGAATTTCCGAGTAGGGTTGTGGTTTTTCATCCGGATTCGTGTTGGACTCAGTGAGTCCATGAGTGGACTTGACGAGTCCATGCTGTTTAATGAAACCCTAATCCTCCAGGGTTGGAGCCTATTTAAGGTCACTCTTAGCCTTCCATTGCGGCTACCAGTCCCTTGAGAGCACCCTAAGTGAGATAGATCGTTTGGAAGGAAGGATAAGCCATATTTGATCTTTCTATCTTTGGTTTAGCAAGAAGAAGGTGATCAAGAACAAGAGGAGACTGAAGGAGGTGTGATTCTAGTGGTTTCAGAGTCCAGAGACTTCAACTTGAGGTATTTATTCGGACCTTCTTCAGTTTTGGTAATGATTCTTAGAGTTAGGGTTTTCTAACCTCTTTTGAGGATGATTATGTGGAGAAATTGGTCCCTTATCGAGTTTATGCTTTGGATCTGGACTCAAAGAGGTCCAGAGACCTTAACCCTTGGAGCTTTATGAGTTATCTTGGGAGTTATGAGCTTAGGATGCCATTTTTACGGCTAAATCACCAAATGATACCATCTAGATGATATATGAGTGTCAAGGTCTGCACTTTACGTGATTATTATGCTTGGGAAGGACGGATCTATGGATTAGATGAACAGATCTGACCTCAGGAGGTCAATGGAGTTTGTGCATGGCATGTACCCACCGAGTTGTTCTTGAGACTCGGGGTAGCCCCGCGATTCTTACCTGGGGACTCGTCGAGTAAAGGAAGGGACTCAACGTGGTAAATGGGACTAAAAGAGTTAAGTAGACACAGGTGGACTCGTCGAGTTGCCCAAGTGCACTTGCCGAGTCGGGTCAAAGTTTGACCGTTGACTTTGGTTGACTTCTAGGGTTTGGTCAATAATGAGGGTCTTTTAGCCAAAGGAGTGGTAAAATGGTCTTTTACCCTTCTAAGGGTGCTTAGAGAGAGTTGAGTCTAGTTCTGAGAGTTATATTTATGAGAATATTACTTTATGTGTATAGGCGGAGGCTAGATCGTATTCCTACCGAGTTAGTGATTTACCGGGACATCTGAGGTGAGTCTTCTCACTATACTTTACCTATAGTGGTAATTAGAGATATGTTCCAGAGTTATCATATGCTATTATGTGATGTGTTATACTACATTATTTCTATGTGGTTTATATCATGTGTATATCAGAGTATATATCAGAGTATATCAGAGTTAGAACCGAAAGGTTCACAGAGTTAGGACCAGAGGGTCTACATAGTTAGGGCCCACGGGCCTACAGAGTTATAGCCTCGAGTGGCTAGTATGTGTTATGTATGGTATTTTAGGGAACTCACTAAGCTTTATGCTTATAGTGTTATGTGTTATGTGTTTCAGGTACCAATGATGTTCAGGGGAAGGCGCCGACATGACTCGTACACACGCATGGATTTCTATGTGTTTGATCTTGTGAAATACTTTTGTGAACTAAAGTATTGATACAAATGGGATTTTTTTTAAATGTGTTTGGTAAAATGTGTTGAAAAATGTGAAAAATTTGCGGTGTTACAGGTTTAGGGCATCAAGGAGTCAAATGAGTGGCTTTTGGGTAAAACTGAGTGTCACGGTGTAAGCATAGGGAGGTAACAACGTGACACGTGAATAAATGAGACACAGATCCAGCTCACGAGGTGACACTTAGGGTGTCATGACGTGAGACTGATTGCAAATCAAGCCCCCTCCACGAATTTTTAGGGTTCTCTCCATATTTAAGGACTTTATCTCCTGATCTACGGTATCTTTTTCAGCATCTACTACATTTAAACAAAACTCTAGCTCCCTCTATGAGTTTTTGGGCTTTTGATGATTGTATTGGTGTCTTGAAGAAGAAGAGGTCACCTTTGGAGAATAGATCCAGCTTGCAAGCTTTATTATCATCTTCTAACAACCACTATAGACTTTTATGAGTATTCAAGCTTCATGCCTTTTGGTTTATTGTTGATAGATCTACAGTTGTATGCATTATGGTCCATGGTTAGATGAGTTAGAGTGTTGGGATTCCATAAAGTTGGCAACCACTATAGACCTTTGTGAGTATTCAAGCTTCATGCTTGATGTTTTCACCTCCTTTTCTTCATAAATGACATACTTTGAGCTTAAGTCTTGCATTGAACATGCAAGACCTTAAAGCGTTGATTTTTATGGCTTTAGGGTGTAAGGAAGCTTTATGGAGGAGTTGGATTAGTGGCTTAATGGATTAAGGGCTTAACTCATCAAGTTTCTATTCAGATAGTTCTCACGACATGAGACTATGCATGTCACGTCATGAGAATTGAAGGACCATGGCTATTTTGTCTTTTAGTTGGTCACGACGTGACCAAGAGAGTATCACATCATGAAGAGCGGTTGACCTGTTGACCGGTGACTTTTTGACCAGTTTGACTTTGAGTCAAACTTGAAGGAATTGGGTCGTTGATTAAAAATTTGCCATGTTTTTGTTATAGAAGGTTAGTTGGAGTAAGTAGTGTAGAAAAGGGATCGCGTCGCAGTGTTTCTGGGTTCTTCGATTTTGGTGAGTTTTCCTTATTGTACCCATAGGTCAAAGACACCAATGTTGGCCCACTAGATTTGGTTATATATATATATACATATATATATATATATATATATATATATATATATATATATATATATATATATATATATATATATATATATATATATCCTTGTGTATAGGACGTTGCTATGCTGTAATGTTTAAGTTGATAACTATAATGTTGGATTATGTGTTTAAGTTGATAACTATTTATGGGATGTACTTGACCCGGTTGGCATGGTCCATTTGGGTTGCATGGCATTGCAACACTTGGAATGACCAAATGAGAGAAAGGACACTTAAGGTTTATTAATATATTATAAGTTCTGATATATATTAATAATATTATTTAATTAGTATTGATCAAGAATTAATTTGGAATTAATTAGGTGATCAAAAAGAGACTAATTAAATATATGGGGTTGATTGTGTAAATCAACCATTCTTGTATATTGGGCTAATGATGAATGGTTTATTTAATTGGGCTAAAACCTGTAAGGTGCTCCATGTATAGTCCATGGAGGTTATAAACCCATGGGTCATGGAATATGAAAAGTCATGCACATTAGGGTTTACATGGAGTAACCCTACATGCGGCACACTATATAAGAGGCTCCATAGCTAGCAAAATCGGCCACTAAGTGAAGAACAAGAGGGCTAGCCGATTTTGAGTGTTAGTGAACTTCTCTCAAAGTTATTCCATGGGTTGTGGTGTTGTGTGAAACATTTGAGGCATCACACTTGAGGTGCTAGGATCACAAGGTTCTCAAGGAATCCAAACAACAAGAATGGTATGTTCTCCTACTAGCTTTTATGTTTCAAAGTTCCCCATGCCATTCTAGTTAGGTTAAGAACCTTGGAAAATCAAATTTGCATGTATCTTATTAAAATTTGGATCCGAGGTTTCTAGGGTTGCATGTACACCTTAGGAGTATTAGAATGCTCAAAACCCTTCAGTGGAATCAGAGCCTAGGCTTGTTTTCTTGATACTTGATGCAAATTTGTTAAGAAAATTGATAAAACTGCATTCCGCTGAGTGAACTCACCGAGTGCATGGGGGGACTCGACGAGTCCATGTGATAATTCATCCTACTCGTCGAGTAGGTTCATGCACTCGATGAGTAGGAGGCCCTAAATGCAAACTTTCGAGTTTTGCTGCTGGAAATGGAATAGAAACATTACCCTAAACTGTTTTATTCTTATAAAGCTTGTTTTAGATGGTGTAATGGTATGTTAATCCATTTACAATGGCTATTATCAAAGTTTCAAGCTTTGTATGTGCTTTTTATGATTCTTGAAATTGTTGATATGAATGTTCATACACTTATGAGTTTAGAAGATCATAGGAATTATTTGCAACTAGTTTGTTAGTTTAATTCTTGATCTTGATGTGTTTTAATGGAATCCATAATTTGTCCTCAAGTTATGGATTACCAAAACTCACTATTTTAAAGTCCATTAATAAACACATAGGTTACATAAAATGAAAAATCTCTCATTTTTAATAAACCATTAACTCATAATTTATGAAAGATGAAAAGTTTTAAAAGTTACAAAACTTGTTGTCAAGTTTTGGAACATGCAAAGTCACTTTAAAAAACTTTAGTTCCAACCCCTAGAATTTTAAAAGTTAAAATTCAACCCTTATACTTTATAATATTATAACTTACTATATATATATATATATATATATATATATATATATATATATATATATATATATATGTATGTATGTATGTATGTATGTATTAGAACAAGTCGTTTTACCGTTAGTAGGCCTCATTCACGAAGTCGGTCTTTGTATAAGGTTGTCGCCTATAAAATGGCAGCTTAATGGGTGTCCACTCTCACCCACCGCTTCCTTGACTGGTGGAGGGTCGTTAGCCGAATGGGTATGACAATGATTTTAAACCTCATTAAAAGTATGATGATTGTAAAGTATCTAAATGTTTTATAAATTCCCAATCCTAGTTACTTTATGAAAATGTGAATATGGTGCTAACCCAATAAATTACACTTTGCACTTTGCTTAAGTCATTAGTGGACCGTGTGTGGTTAGCCGATAGACTAACCTGGACTTAAAAAGGTAGGCAAAGGGTGGCTTAAGGTTTATCATAGATCACTAGCGCGCATGTGGTTAACCGACACATCGATTAGGTGATAAACATTAAGGGTACCAAGTAATTTGCATGGTTAATTCTCACCTCTTATTGTGATCCTCGACATCACAGTCACAAAATTTGAAGGGCGGACTAGAGATTGAAACATGCCATTGAAAAGTTCAATGAATCTCAAAAGAATCTCAGAGTTTTAAAATCAATTAAAACCTAATAATACATTTCGTTTTTCATGGTGGAAATTGGTGAATCATTATTCACCTACCTTCAAACATTTTTATAGCTTGGATTATGGCATCCCTCTTCTAAGTATAAAATATTGTGTTGGGTCCTAGCCTTAGTATTACATTTAGGTGTCTTATTAAGGACTGTCTTTATATCTAATCTAAACTTGTCTTTCTTCTTTTCAGATGTCTTCCAATAATGTTGTTTTTGGCTCAAACCCTACCGACTTCTTCTCTCTCATGAACCTTTGTGGGAGAGTCATCTTCGATGGTTCCAACTTTATGGATTGGATCCGGAACATCAGAATGGTCACTCGTTACGAGGACAAGGAATGTGTCCTTGACAAGGAGCTTAAGGAACTTGATGAGTCATCTACTACTCCTGAGGAGATCGCTGAATTCCGGACTCATGAGAGAGATGCCACGAAAGTGGCATGTATCATGTTGGCCACGATGACAGCCGAGCTCCAAAAGTCCTATGAGGACTATTACCCTTTTAATATGCACCAAGACTTGATGGACCGCTACCATCAAAGTGCTCGTCAAGAGAGGTATGAAATAATCTCCTCCATGATAACAACCCGGATGAAGGATGGTGAACCCATCACTGGCCACTTACAGAAAATGCAAAGGTATGTGGACCATTTGCTGAAATCGTGTAACACCGTGATTTTCAAGGCAAAATTTTCATTTAATTAATCAAATTAATATTAAATCACTTGTTTAAAATCTCATACACATTTGAATTACAAAAAACATAGTTCCATTTTCACTTAGTAGAAAAACCAGGATCCTCCAGAATACAACTCTTTCTTTGGTGTGTACAATCGAGCCGGTGCCATCCCGCGTTACTGAAAGAACCTGAAACAACATACATAAACACTGTAAGCACGAAGCTTAGTGAGTTCCCCAATATACACCTTACGCACATACGCCTTTCCAGGCCCTGACCTTCCGGTCCACTGCACAATGCCTTCCGGCCCATGAGATAATCGCCTTCCGGCCCATAACGTGTTGCCTTCCGGCCCATAGTACATTGCCTTCCGGCCCATAACATATTGCCTTCCGGCCCATAACATATTGCCTTCCGGCCCATAACATATTGCCTTCCGGCCCATAACATATTGCCTTCTGGCCCAAAAACCTATACGACACATAATACATTTACTCTAACACATAAAGCACATATATCATATATCATACCTGACCTTTCTGTCACATAACACTTTGCCTTCCGGCCCATATAAACATGCATATCACGCGTAGCAACTAACTTTCCATTTATAGCATATATACATAACACATAACATATTCGACCTTCCGGTCACACAATCAAACCCTTCCGGGTACAGTATAGTGAGAAGACTCACCTCGTGGATGCTGGAAGTTAGCAACTCCTGAAATCACTTGCACCTGATCCGCCGAGCTACAAGCTCCCTATAACAATATATCTCTTATTAATACTTTCATCTTCCACGTTAACTGACCCTAAGAAATCACACACAGGTCAACTCTGGTCAACGGTCATCTCGACTGGACTCGGCGAGTGCCCTGGCGACTCGGCGAGTCTAGTCGTCCTCAAAAATTCCTGGATGTTCCCTTTCTACTCGTCGAGTATCTCTCTTGACTCGACGAGTTCCTCGTGGAAGAATCGCGGGGCCACCCCGACTCCACTCGCCGAGTCAGAAGAACAACTCGGCGAGTCCCAACTATTCTTCAAGCTACTCGCCGAGTCTGCTCATCCGACTCGGCGAGTCCATGCCATGCAGTCGATCAAACTGCTTCCTAAGATCAGAATCGTCCCGACCAATCATAGGTCTGGTCCTCCTAAGCTGGTCCATCACAAAAGGCCTTCATTTAGGTGCTCATGCTACCCCCCAAGACTCATAATTCCCATGTTAACCTAAGGCATAAGGATTTCAATCCAAAACCTTCACCAATTCCCGAAATGCACAGACCTGGGATCTTCTGGACCTCTAAGGGTCCTAATACAGGGTTATATTCGTTTGGGTAACAAGGTAATAATCCATCTAATCATCAAATGGGTTCCATAAACCCTAAATCCATATACACATCAATCACAAAAGAATGTAATCCGAACTATTACCTGAATGATGTACCTTCTGTGTCCCCAAACTTCAGAACTCGAATTCCTTGCAGTTCCTTTAGCCAAAACCCTTCTCCTTCTTGCACAACAATTCCTTCAAGGTCACCAATGGCCTTCAAGCTTTCTCTAGATGTCACAGCCGCGTAGGGTTCTTCTCAATCGACCAAAAGGCGAGCAATGACGGCATAAGATCCCTTATATACGACCCAAAACTGAACGGCTAGGGTTTCCACTGAACAGCGTCGACTCGCCGAGTCCATATCTGGACTCGTCGAGTCCAGTCGCGAACCCGCGACCAAGTCTGCGACCCTACTCGGCGAGTCTGGCTCCAACTCGCCGAGTCTCTCCTTTAAAACACCCCAAAATGCAATTTAACAATACTTGAGATTTTGGGCTGTTACAAATTGAATGTGAACTTCCCTGAGGAGTTGAAATTTGACATCATTTTGCACTCCTTACCTTCTTGTTATGATCAATTCTGAATGACATACAACATGAACAAGGAGGAAGTTACACTCAGCAAACTTCAAGGACTCTTGAAGACCGACGAAAGTGGTCTCAAGGGTAAATCGGTTGTTACCAATCGTACTCCTACCGCGGCCCCTGTCTTGGCAATCGGTCAAGGAAAACGAAAGAATAGGAAGAGCCCTTCGAAGGGTACCAAGGGAAAGTCCCTTGATAGCTCCTCATCAAGTGGAACCAAGAGAGTTTCTGTCATTCCTTCTGACCAATCCTAAAGAGGCTAAATGCTTCTATTGCCATGAAAAGTCAAACTGGAAGCGAAACTGCCTAAAGTACCTGCAAGATGTTAAGGATAGGAAAGTAAAACCCAACCATGCAGTTATTTACACTATATTGTCTAATAATTCACCCCATTCTAACTCTTGGTTCCTTGATACAAGGACTAAGAAGAAGTGAGAATGTGGAGCATGGGAAGATAAACTTAACCATGGGGAATAGGGAAGCTTCACCTATCACCAAGATTGGAGTTTATTCTTTGTTGCTAAGTAGTGGGTTAGTGTTAGATTTGAGTAAATGCTATTACTCGTCTGAAATGGCGAGAGATATTATTTCCTTTCATGGTTGGTACAAACAAGGGTTTACCTTTTCGTTTTATAATGAATGTGGTGGTATTAATGATTTCTTTAATAATGTTCTTTATTTTAAAGCATTACCTTGTGATGGTGTATATGAAACTATGTCGGTTGTTGATAACCTAGGAAATAATGTGTTATGTATTGATTCTTCCATTAACTTGGATAAAGCATCATTATGTCATTATTGTCATGGACATGTAAGCAAGAAACACATAGGACAAGTCCAAAAGGATGGAGTCTTGGAGCCGTTTGACCTAAAGTCAGATGATAGTTGTGAATCTTGTTTAGTTGAAAAAAATAAAAAAATCACCCTTCACTTGTTCCTGTGCTAGGGGTGAGGGTTTGTTGGATCTCATACATACTGATGTGTATGGACCCTTCA
Source organism: Lactuca saligna (assembly GCF_052625555.1). Taxonomy (NCBI): domain Eukaryota; kingdom Viridiplantae; phylum Streptophyta; class Magnoliopsida; order Asterales; family Asteraceae; genus Lactuca; species Lactuca saligna. The sequence goes on along the minus strand of NC_136419.1, from coordinate 203,351,567 downwards.
GAACCGCCACAAAGGATGCAAACCACTTCTATGTGACTTTTACTGATGATTATAGTAGATGTGGATATGTCTACTTAATTAAGCATAAGTCAGAAACCTTTGAAAAGTTCAAGGAGTTTAAACAGGAAGTGGAGAATCAGTTGGGTAGGAACATTAATATGCTTCGACCCGATCGAGTTGGTGAGTTTTTTAGTACAAAGTTCCTTGACTATCTTAAGGAATGTGGGATTGTCTCACAATTGACACCTCCCAAAACACCACAACTTAATGGTGTGGATGAGATGCGTAATCGAACCATGTTGGACATGGTTCGTTCCATGATGAGTCAAGCTTCGCTACCAATCTCATTCTTGGGGTATGCTTTAGAGACTGTCGTCCATATTCTTAATCTAGTCCCTACCAAAAAGGTTGAAAAAACACCTCACGATATGTGGACTGGAAAAGTTACCAATTTGGATGATATCAAGATTTAGGGTTGCGAGGCTTTCATGAGGCGTAAGACTCACGATAAGCTTGAACCTAGAAGTGAGAGACGTATTTTCATCGGCTACCCACATAAATCCTTTGGCTAACTCTTCTACAGACCCAATGATAATATGGTATTTATAGAAAGGAGAGGAGTCTTTATAGAGAGAGAGTTCATAAGCCAAGGAAACAGTAGGAGGATAATTGACCTTGAAGAAATTCAAGAGTCAAGTGGTGAAGGAACCTCAAACCCTAGCAATCAACATGAGGAGGAAACTCATGTTGATCCGACTGACGAGTCTGTACCTCTGAGGCGTTCTACGAGAGTTAGGAATGCACCTGAGCATTACTATGGTTTCCATATTATTGTGGAAGGTGATATATTTATCAGTGATAACACACTGGTAAGTCTGGATGAACCTAACAGCTACACGGAAGCCATGGCAGGCCCTTAGGCTGCTAAATGGAAAGAGGCTATGGACAGCGAGATACAGTCCATGTATGACAATCAAGTTTGGAACTTGGTTAACAATGTACCAGGTCGTAAGACAGTCGGGTGCAAATAGATCTTCAATAAGAAGACTGACTTGGATGGTAATGTACACACTTATAAGGCGCGAATGGTTGCAAATGGATTTTCTCAAACTCCAGGAGTTGATTATTATGCGACCTTTTCATCAGTAGCAAAGATTAAGTCTATTAGGGTTATGTTAGCCATTTCTACATTTCATGATTATGAAATATGGAAAATGGATGTAAAAACCACTTTCCTTAATGGAAGGTTCGCTGAGGATGTTTACATGAGTCAACTAGAGAGTTTTGTTAGTACAGAGTACCCTAATAGAGTGTGTAAGCTTGAGAAATCCATCTATGGATTGAAACAAGCACCTCGCATATGGAATCTTTGTTTCGATTAGAAAGTCATAGAGTTTGGATTTTCGAGGAGCAAAGATGAATCTTGTGTATATGTCAAGGCTGGTGGGAGTATAGTTAGCTTTTTGGTATTGTATGTGGATGACATACTACTCATAGGAAATGACATCCCAACTATGCAGGAAGTGAAGTCCTGGCTTGGGAAGTGTTTCGCTATGAAGGACCTTGGAGAAGCTGCCTATATCCTAGGGATAAGGATTTAGAGAGATAGGAGTAAGAGACTAATTGGACTTAGTCAGAGTACCTACTTGGATAAGGTGCTGAATATGTTCAGCATGCAAAATTTCAAGAAATGAGAGTTACCGATCCGGAGTAACGCCAGATTGAGTAAGACTTAGAGCCTGAGTACAAAGGCCGAGATAGCTGAGATGAGTCGAGTATCGTATGCTTCCGCTGTAAGCTCGATCATTTATGTTATGACTTGTACTCGTCCTGATGTGTCCTTTGCGTTGAGCATGGTCAACAGATATCAGGGGAACCCTGGCAACGCTCACTGGACTGCGGTAAAGAACATTCTCAAGTACATGCGGAGGACTAAGGATTGGGTCCTTACCCTCGGTGGGAGTGATGTCTTGAGATTAGTAGGGTATAACAATGCTAGCTTCCAGACTGATAGGGATAATTTCTGCTCTCAGTCAGGCTAGGTATTTACCTTAAACGGAGGAGAAATTACTTGGAAAAGTTCCAAACAGGAGACAGTGACTAATTTAACTTACGAATCAGAGTATATAGCAACAAGCGAGGCAGCAAAGGAGGCTATATGGCTAAAGAACTTCATTGGAGACCTTGGAGTTGTACCATCTATAAAGGAGCCTATGGAAATTTTATGTGATAGTGAAAGTGTAGATGTGACAACCTGAAATTTATTCCGTTGCTGAACCCATTTCCATTAACAAAACCCGTTTGTATTAAAAAATTTTCCGTTAACATTTTAGATTAGGTTAATTAAATTGAAACTTTATTATGACTTCATAAGTGTCGAAACGAATTAGAAACACGTGAAACACCCTCGATATCCCTTTGAAAAGATTTCAAGTTTACGACCAAGTCGGGTTACGAACATTTAATCGGGTACGACCATAAACTCCGTTTAATGTCGGGATCGGGTAGATTCCCACCAGGCTACAAACTCAAACCCTATATAAGGGATTGAGTATTCACATTTGAAGCTTTTTCCTAGTCATAACACACACTCTCTCTCTACTCTCTCTCTACAACTTCGGTTTTGATCCAAAAATGCCTCTTTCGAGCTCCAAAATCGTAAGTAATCCTTCCTAGCTTATTGTTTAGCTTGTCATGCTTGCAAATTCGTGTTTAAATCATTCAAAAGCCTCAAAATCATGTGTTTACGGCCAAGGAACAACCCCAAAACCATAAACACCCATAAGTGGGGTTTTGAAGCCCCAAAGCCCTTCCAAATACTTTCTAGTGCTTAGCTATGGCTTAGGGACTTGCTTGAATGAGCTTAGAACACCAAAAACATGTCATAAGGGGATGAAACATGAGTTTACGGCCCATGAACATTCATGGACTGTAAACACCTCTTCATAGACCGTAAACACCTTTTTAAGGTGTTAAATTGCCCTTAAACACCTCCTATGGCTTGGGTTAATGTCTAGAACCATCCACCATCGAAGTAGGGACCTTAAACATCTAAGAAACCATGACCTTAAAGAGATTACAGTCGTGAGCCCCCAAGGGATTGGTCCTTTGGCCGTAAACTCCCTTAAGGAGGTCAAATGGTGCCCTAACTTCCCCATATGGCTTGGATTAATACATAGAACCTTGTATTCTTTCATTTGAGACCCTAAATCATGCAAGAATGGGCCAAGAATGAGTTTATGGCTGTAAACCCATGTGTTTACGGCAATAAACTCACGAAGTGTCCTTCAAGAACCGCAAACTCCATTTCCAAGGTGATTTCAAGTCCCGATCACTTCCTAAGCCCTTGAATCAACCCTAGAACATTCCCTTGCGCAACATAAGACCATTGAACATCCAAAAACACTCCACCCATGAGTTTATGACCATAAACTCATGGAGATATGGTCTTTAGGCTGAAATCTCCTCTAAGGGTTTACTCTTGAAGAGTAAACTCCCTAACTAGGCCGTAGGCTCCTTAGATGCAACCCGTATCATTCCTAACACTTGAGATAAAGTGTTTTTGTGCATCGAAGTGTATTATCTTACTTAATTAGTGGTTTAATGTATAATTAGATACAATTATGTATCTCCTCATGTTACATAGGATCCTCGCGCGTGTTCAAGCCCTAAATTGACACTTAGCATCCTACCCGACACATTCTCGTCTGGTGAGTTCATACCCCTACACCTTTTTCCGTGTTTTTCATGTTTTCGGGGGGGGGGGGGGGGGGAGGGGGAATACAAGAAAAAGTACAAGGAAATCTTGTACTCAAACTTATTATTTCGTATGAAATGTTACATATTCAGTATGCTTTTAACACAGAAAATCGTATTACCAACTGTTTAACTTGTAGAGTTAATTTTCAAACTAATTGTGAAACTCATTATAAAATTGTTATATTTTATATTTCACAAAGGATTTCATGCCATTCATAAAACAGGATTTTCCATATTATTACTTGTAAATTCGTTATTCTTGAGATTGGAGACACGTCATCGGTAACACTCCACGAAGATAAGCGAGTAGAGGACCGCCCCTGTAACCAAAATCTCCTGGAGGGAGAACGTGACTTGAGTGTATAGATCTACACGGGGCTGACTAGCCTGCACCTTGTTGCTAGCTACAGTGGGACCGATAGGTCGACGGGTGACAAAAGTCATAAAATGATACCAGCCTTGTTTCGAGCCATATCTAGTTTATCGTATGGTTATAGAACTCGCAAACTTAGATAATGGAGATTTACTTTTAGTAATAATGAACCTAGTGAACTACTACCCTTAGGAATTAGTTTACTACCTACTTATTAGTTTTATATATGTGTTGAAACTAATGTACCTTTCAAGGATAACCAGGCTTTCAGGAAACTTCACTTAACAATACAAGTATGGTAGATACTTGTACACTTCATTCTGGATTGATAACCAACCATCAACTTTTAAGGAAAATAAGGGTTTTCCCTGGGAGAACATAACTTTTCATGAACAAGCTGTTTAACAAATGAATAACCAAAATACTTTTATAAGAAAATATGGGATTTTCTTGGGAAACAACTTTTCGTAAACTCAAAGGAACATTTTCTTTCACCAGAAACAAACTGCTTATGAACTCACCAACTTTATGCTGATATTTTTAAAACTACTTGTATTCTCAGGTCAACGTTAGACAGATATCCCGAGTTCTCTTGGAGAAGACGGATCGTATAGAAGTCTCATATTTACTTTTGTTATACTGATGTATATATAAAACATGTATTTCCTTACTTTTAAAAAATGTAAATATTCCTATGTAATGTAATGGTTGTGTTTACTATGCTTGCTATGTACATTGGTTGTGATACTTTACATGATGTCATCTGCTCCGGAACATTTTCGTCGTCAGTTTCGGGGTGTGACAGTGCAGTTGCCTTAGCTAAGGAACCAAGGGATCACGGGAGATCCAGACACATCGACAAAAAATACCATTTCTCTAGACATCGAATAGAAGAAGGACTCCTCATGGAAAAGAGGGTATCATTGGATGAGAACCCAGCGGATCCCCTCATGAAGGGACTGGGTAGGGTTAAGCATGTTCAGCATGCAAGGTACATAGGGCTAAAGGATGATATTAGTTTTAAAAGTTAGATAGCTTTTGAAATTTGTAAAGTATAATTGACATTTGATGATAAATAAAAGTTGTTGTTTATTAACAAGTAAAAGTGTTGCTATCTTCTGTCAATCATTTACTATCATTTCATTTTGCATGTTTTGAATTCCAAAATAATTATGTTATGGTATATCATATTATTCAAATTCTCCATAGTCGATCATATGTTTGAAGTAGATATGAATCAAGACTGTCATGAGTTGGCTTGTAGATGTCTATGGTGTTAGATATAACAAGAGTTGCTACAACACTCATGAGTGCTCATAAGTTCTGAGTATTGGATTCAACCCACGCTCACTTGTATCACATCATGGAATTTATCTCGAGTGATCATGAGGCGGTAATATCATATAAATGTTAAAACCTAGAGATATGAGTTGTTGACTATGATTTGGTTATACATTGATTGCATGAAAACACATTGGTAACTCGATGTTATAAAACGTGCCTTTGTGTATAATTCAACAAGTAGTAGAACAAGCATATGAGTTGAAGTTTATTTGTTCCTTCTTGGATTAGAAGCGATATCTGGTCCCCTCGATGATTTTGTTTTGACCTATGTACCGGGCCCGGTCATAACTAAATTGACGTGTTCGATTAAGTTCTCTGTCAAACAAATCGGAAATCGGGAAACAAACTGCTGGACAATAAGTAAAACATTGTTCCATGTATTTTTCCAACTGATATCTTAATAGAGAATTATATGATCACTTATCTTAAATAGCGTATCATCATCATATCAGTTCCGCGAGACCTTGAAAGAGCTACGATTGCTGATCGGTTCCTGAAGTTATTCTTGCAGTTATAGTTATTAGACTTATCCAAGTAGGAGACTGTTGGATTAGGTGTCTAAGTTCATAACTATTTCTGGGATGTACTTAACCCAGTTGGCATGGTCCATTTAGGTTACATGGCATTGCAACACTTGGAATGACCAAATGAGAGAAAGGACACTTAAGGTTTATTAATATATTATAAGTTGTAATATATTAATAATATTATTTAATTAGTATTGATCAAGAATTAATTTGGTGATAAAAAAGAGACTAATTAAATATATGGGGTTGATTGTGTAAATCATCCATTCTTGTATAGTGGGATAATAATCCATGGTTTATAGAATTGGGCTAAAACCTATAAGGTGCTTGATGGATAGTCCATAGAGGTTATAACCCAAAGATCATGGAATATGGAAAGCCATGCACATTAGGGTTTATATGGAGTAACCCTACATGTGGCACGCTATATAAGAAGCTCTATAGCTAGCAAAATCGGCCACTAAGTGAAGAACAAGTGGGCTAGCCGACTTTGAGTGTCAGTGAACTTCTCTCAAAGTTATTCCAAGGGTTGTGGTGTTGTGTGAAATATTTGAGGCATCACACTTGAGGTGCTAGGCTCACAAGGTTCTCATGGAATCCAAGCAACAAGATAGGTATGTTCTGCTACTAGCTTTCATGTTTCAAAGTTCCCCATGCCATGCTAGTTAGGCTAAGAACCTTGGAAAATCAAATTTGCATGTATCTTAGTAAAACATAGATCCAAGGTTTCTAGGGTTGCATGTACACCTTAGGAGTGTTAGAATGCTCAAAAACCTTCATATAAGTCCTTGTATGCTAGGATGTAGGAGTAGTAGTATATTGGTTAGAGTACCAGTAGGTTGGTTATCGTCTACTGGGATTCCCTAAGGGTTGTATGTAGTCACGTAGGATAGACTAAGAACTCTTGATCCAGTCTTTGTTTCCTGTTAGTCGTTTGGTTGTGGCTCTAGAGTACGATAATACATTTGGGGTGTCTATCTCACCGTTGGTTACATGTGGCTATCATTACCTGGAGATTTGCCGGTAGCGAAGCAGTGTGCTGTGAGGGGCCTAGTAGGCGGTAGTGAACTGTTCGACAAGTATATTGATAGTTTTATGTACTTATGTGCCTACTTTATTTCTTATTTGTTTATAAGTCAACATATTGTGGTAGGTGAGGTTGAGGCGGTCTTGTTGTGTGTTGTAGGCCAAGAGACCAGGTGCGGGTCGGCTGTAAGTCGTAGGCACAAAGGCTTGGGAATAGCGGTTGGGTTGAGGCGTTAGGCCAACATACCCTAGGTAATCCAATCCAATGAATATGGACCCAATATGCATGTTTGTATATGTTATATTTTGTGCAATGTTTTTGGGGAAGCTCACTAAGGTTTATGCTTACCCAAATGTTTATGTTTTTCAGGTTCCATCAGTGATTGTGAAGGCAAAGGCATGACTGTACATACACATGAACAACATTGAAAATTCCACGTTTATTATATTACTCTGATTTTTCAATAAATGTAATTTGGAGAAAATGGTTTTCTTAACATGGACTTTTTAACACATGGGATTTTAATTTAATAAAAATTAAAATTTTTTGTTGTGAAAATGGGACATTACAAGGGGTGATCCTTTTATTTGGAAGGTCATGGGTTCAAGTCTCATTTGAGAATTATGTGTAGTTAGGAGTAGATTAGTTTCCCATTTCAAAAAAACCAAGCCAAGTAAGTGTTAGGTACTTAAAAGTGCCAACCAAACTACTTTAGAGGCTAATATCAACACCTTAGAACTAGTTCCATCCACTTTGGACCAAGTGTACATGGATATAAAACAATCTTACTGTTATGCATGCCGACATGCTCAACAATCTCTATCATGTATTTTTGTTAGTTAAAAACAATATGGATTTGTGACCAGAGGCAAAAACAATGTCACACCCCGAAACCGAAGGAGGAAACGTTCCGGGACTGAGGTGACTTCATGTGAATATCATAACTAATGTGCATAGTAAGCGAAGTAAACACAAAACATTACGTTACATATATTTCATTACGTCAGTTTGAAAGTAAAGTAGTACAAGTTTCATAGATAAATAGGTTTAAACAAAAGAAAGATGTGACTTCTATACGCTCCGTCTTTTGCAAAAGAACGTGAGATACCTGTCTAAGTAGAACCTGAGAATACAAGCATTTTAAAAATCAGCATAAAGCTGGTGAGTTCATAAGCGGTTTGTTTTATGAAAATGTACAAGATTCCTTTTGTTTTCTGAAAAAGTGGTTATCCAAGAACATCCCATATTTTCTTAAAAGTAAAGTTTAGTTTTTCTGTTATGTTACACAGTTCTGGTTATGAATAGATATTACCCCAGGAAAATCCTATATTTTCCTAATGTGAAAGATGTATACTGAAAACCTGACTAACCTTGTAAAATGTGTGTTAGTTTACCAACCCAAAAATGTAATGTAAAAGATGTATACTGAAAACCTGATTATCCTTGTAAAGTGTGTGTTAGTTTACCAACCCAAAAATGTAATGTAAAAGATGTATACTGAAAACCTGATTATCCTTGTGAAGTGTGTGTTAATTTACCAACCCAAAAATGTAATGTAAAAGATGTATACTGAAAAACTGATTATCCTTGTGAAGTGTGTGTTAGTTTAGCAACCCAAAATGTAATGTAAAAGATGTATACTGAAAACCTGATTATCCTTGTGAAATGTGTGTTAGTTTACCAACCCAAAAATGTAATGTAAAAGATGTATACTGAAAACCTGATTATCCTTGTGAAGTGTGTGTTAGTTTACCAACCCAAAATGTAATGTAAAAGATGTATACAGAAAACCTGATTATCATAGTAAACTAATTCTTAAGGTTATTAATTTACTATATCCATTATCACTAAAAAGTAAATCTCTGTTATCCATATTGCGAATTCTATAACCATACTACAGACTAGATATGACTCGAGGCGAGGCCAATATCTTTTATGACTTTTGTCACCCTTGAACCTTTCGGTTCGGCTGTAGCTAGCAGCCAGGTGTGGGATATTCAATCCCGTATATATCTATACACTCAAGTCATGCTCCCTATCTAAGAGATTCTGGTTACAGGGGCGGTCCTCCACTCGCGTATCTCTGTGGAGTGTTCTCCGAGGACGTGTCTCCAATTTATAGGAATAACAAATCTACAAGTAATAATACGGAAAGTCCTATTTAAGTTATACCTACAAAGACGATCCTCCACTCTCGTATCTTTGTGGAGTGTTCCCGAGGACAAAACGATATAATAAGTTTCTTATTCAAAGTCCAAAGATTATGTTTTTAACTAATATAATGTGGAAAACCATTTGTGAAAAATATAAAGTACAACAATTTATAACATTTTTTTACAAATACTATGATAATGTGATCTGCAAGTTCAAACGGTTATCTGTTATGATTATCAGTGTTAAACACATATGTAACATGAAACACTACACATATAAAATAAGTTTTGAGTACAAGTATTACTTGTACTTTTCTTGTATTCCCCCTGAAAACAGTGAAAAACATTGAAAAAGGGTAGGGGTATGAACTCACCGGACAAGAAATGTGTTGACTGGGATGCTAAACATCGGATCAAGGCTTGAAAACACACGAGGTTCCTCTATAATATTAAATGATATACAAATGTATCTAATTAGACTTTAAAACACTAATCCGATATGGTTATACGCTCCAAGACGCGAAAACACTTCAAATTAAGTGTTTGGAGTGACCCGGGTGACATATATGGACATTAATGGCTTGGATATGGAGTTTAATCTTCAAGAGTAAACTATTAGAAGAGTTCACGACCCTAAAAACCACATCCCCATGAGTTTACGGCCGTAAACTCATGGTGGGGTGTTCTTATGTGCTAAATGGTCTTAAATCAATTGAGGGGTGATGCTAGGTTTGGTTCTAGGGCATTAGAAAGGAATTAAATCAACCATGTCGACCAATTGATGAGCTTACAGTAGTAAACTAAGTGTTTACAGCCGTAAACTCTTATAGGCCATGACTTAATGTGATTTGAGGCTCCTAGGTTAATCACAAGTGATTCTACTCAATTTTACAAGCCAAGGGGTGAATTTAGGGCATCATACAACCCATTTATAGGAGTTTACGAACTAGGAACCCATTCTTGGGGGGTTTACAGCCGTGAACTCCTTATGGAGTTGTTTTCATCAAGTTTAAGGTCCCTAACTTGTTTGTGGTTGCTTCTAGACTTTATTCCATGGATTATGAGGCGTGTAAGTGGCATTTTAACACCCAAAAAGGAGTTTACTACCCATGAAAGGGTGTTTACAGCCCAATAATGTTATTGGGTAGTAAACTCATGTTTACTCCCCAAATTTCGAGTTTAAGGTGTCCTAAGTTCAATCCAATAAGTCCTTAAGCCATATCTAAGCTCCAATGGTGATTTGGAAGGGTTTTGAGGCTCAAAAACACCATTTATATGTGTTCACGGCCCAAGAGTGTTCTAGGGCCGTAAACACATGTTTGAGGTCCTAAATCATGATTTGAACTCGAAATCGTAGGCTAAAGATGTTATACAAGAAGCTAGGATGGTTACCTTGGTGTTTTGAAGCTTAAAATGAGTGATTTTTTGATCAAATTCTTGGATTTAGGAGAGAGGTTAGAGAGAGAGTGAAAAGGCTTCAAATGAGTCTTAATTCACTTTAAATATGGTTTGGATTTGATACACGGTGGAATTCTACCCGATATTGATGTTTACCGAGGCTTTTGGTCGCACCCGATTAAGTTGTCGCCACCCGATATAGTCAAAACTAAAATTTTTCTAATTCCTAGTTTGGGACGTTTTCATGGGTTTTAACATGTTTGGATACTTACAAGGTCAAAATAAAAGTCTTAACTTAATTGAACTAATCCAAAAACGAAATCGGAGTAATTCGATTAAGACGAGTTTTACGGACGAAACGGGTTGCGGCGATGGAACAACTTCGGGTTGTCACATTATGCCCCCCGTTAGAGGGAATTTCATCCCGAAATTCAAAGATTAAGATAAAAGTTATGGAAAAGGATACGGATGTTTCTGCTGTATCGGATCTTCGCGCTTCCAAGTGAATTCAGGTTCTCGTTTGGAATTCCAGCGAACCTTCATTAACGGGATATGGCTTTGTTTCGTACATTTGTTCTCTTGGTCTATGGTCTCGATTTTTTCAAGAGGGATTACTAAGGTTTCATCGGACAGGCACTTCTAAATATTTGGGATGTGGAAGACAGGATAGATGTTTCTAAGTTCTGAAGGTACTCGGAGTTCGAAGGCTACGGGTTTGATCCTAATGAGGATCTCGAAGGGTCCAATTTACCACGAGTTAAGTTTTCCTTGCTTTTCCAAGGTGTATCATGTCTTTCCAGGGTAAGACCATTAACAGCACACGATCTCCAACCTAGAATTCCAGAGGTTTCCATTGTACATTGGATTAATTTTTATGTCGATCTAGTGAAGTTTTCAATTGTTCTCGGGTCTGGATGATCTTCTTGACGGTTCTGCAGATGATTTTAGAACCAGTGTGGGTACTACCGGGGAATCGACTCTTGGATAGCTGCGTGTCTCCTATCTTGGCGTAACACAAGGGAATCTGCCTAAATCTTGAGGTAAACTTTCTATCTCAACCAAAGATAATGGACGTAGGTATATTATGCAGTCAGATTACTTCTTGGATGTTGGTTCGCGTTAGTCCTTCCATCTTGAATGATTCTATGATTGGAAGGAAGTGAACGGGTTTTATCGAAGGATCGACCATTTCCATATGGTATCGTACTCACTCGGGAAAACTGGGTAACTTGATGGTGAAATCCATGTTGGTTATTTACCATTCCTCTTCGGGTATCTGGGCTGCTAGAACAGTCCTGAGGGTTTCTGACTAGGCTTCTCAGGTCTGAGCGAGTAAACGGGGACAAATAGTCATTGTCAATGTCTTAGTCTTGCTGTCTAAGTTTTCCTTTCGGCTAAGGGCGCTTCATGTTCATGTCTTTCTGATCGAAGCTATGCTGTAGTGTCTTAAGGTCAGTGAAATTCGCGTACATGGTTCCATTGAGATCATGTCTCTCATTCTTCAGTGCAGGGACTGCTGCTCCAAATTCCAAGTCGTGAGTTGTGTAGTTAACTTCGTGTGCTTTTTGTTTGACTCAAAGCGTGAATGACAACTTTTGCTTCTTGCCTAAGCACATGATCTAAACTCTGATTGGACGTACTACAAAGGACAATGAAATCCTCTATTTCTTCTAGCAGGGACAGGTTAGGTGTGATGTATAAGTCATACTTTAATGCTTGGAATGATGTATCTCACTTTTTACTCCAACATAAAGGGTACACCTTTCTGTGTCGGAGTGGTTAAGGGTTTGGTGATTCTGGAAGAATTTTTTGAATGGGTCTGCAATAATAGCCGGCAAAACCCAAGAATTGATAGGTTTTCTATGGGTGTCTTCGGTGCCGACCAATTCTCTATTGCTTCAACCTTATTAGGATCCACGTGTATGTCTTCATCGCTCACTAAATGACCAAGGGAAAATGGTTTGACCGAAGGGTATCAATATGAACTCTTAGTGATCCTATCGAGTCCTGAATTCAGTCTTAGAAACATTATCCTCGTGAACTCGTAGCTGATGATGTCTTGACCTAGGGTCTATCTTCGAGGAGTATCTAGCTCCCTGAATTTTATCGAAGAAGTCATCTAATTAAGGAAGAAGGATATCGGTTTTGATGGTCAACTCATTAAGCCGACTGGAGAACTCCTGCATTTCTGCTGGAGCAAAATGGTACGGAGATTTGACTACGGAGGTAGTTCCAGGGATTAGATTGATACGAGACTCGACTTGACGTTCAGAAGGAATTCTTGGGAGCTCTTCGAGAAGATATCAGGAATACTACAATTTTTGAGGATGCTCTAGAGGTCTTTAATTTCTTGTTTCTCGTTGATTGCATGGACTAGGAACACCTGCCACTCCTTTTGCAGAGGCTTTCGAGCTTTGATACAGGAAATGATGCGAAGATTTCGGCAAAGCTTGACACCATATATCATGAGGGTCCGGTCAAAGAGGAAATTAAGATGAATAGCTTTTTCATAACACAGCATATCAGTATGATTAGAACTTAACTGATACATGCCAAAGATAACATCAAAGCTCTTTATTGAAACTGATAGATCAATGTGGAAAGAATGATTACTCAAGGTAAGGATACAACTTGGGGATAAGTCGTTAGTGCACTCATTCTCACCGGTAACCATCTTGACGGTAAATGTTTCGGTTATTAGACGAGGGCTATGTTTACGAAGATATTTGAATGAATGACTAATAAAACTTTCTTGACACTAGATTCGAAAAGGATGCGAGCATAAGAATTGTCGAGAAGAAATGTACCTGCAACGATGGTGGGATCAGCAGCTGCCTCCTCTTGCTTCACAGCTAAAACCATCTCAGCGTTGTTGACGTTGTTGGTGGTTGGTGCTTTTGGGTAGTTTCTCTTGAAATGCTCGATTTATCCACAACCATAGCAGGCCTGTCTGGTACTCGATCCGGAAGCTTGATTGATTAGATGAACTGGTGTTCTGCAGGTTCGAGCGAAGTGGCCCTTTTTGCCACATCTTTGGCAGATCAACTCACGACATGGGCCAGGAATACAATGGTGATAACTGCACTTGTTGCACCAAGGGTGATTTCCAGCATACCCAATGCTAGGTGCTTGAGCTGTAGGCGTAACAACTGGAATAGTGGTAGCTTGAACTGCCATAGTTTCATGCCTCTTGGAGGGTCCTTGGGAACTGTGACCCTTTCGTTTTTTCCAGAAAATATTATTACTCTTATTACGCTCATTCTGATGCTCTTGAATATTTTCATGGTTTTGGGGGTTGGTGTTACTTCTTGGTCCACCGAATCTATCAGGATACAAATATATCACTGCGGCAGAAACAACCAACTGGATCATCACTAGGTCGAATCGGGAAGGAGGTGGCGACGGAGGGTTGTTGTTACTTGAACAGGATCCTTTCTTTGAAGACATTTCGATCTAAAGTGATTAGGAAAAAGAGGATGGTAAGTCATCTACATTAAATCAAGAGATATGAAACAAGGGATATCTCTTTAAGACAGACATATAATTCTATTAAGTGATAAAGCATGAATGAATTGTCAAGGCAGATAAACTATCGCTAATGGAATGATCGAGGGGCAACGCTTGAATAAGAATTTTCTACATCAAAGTTGGATCTAGAAATACTCCCATAGTATTTCATGATTCGCTGCGACGACGACTCGTTGTTTGGGATATTTGGGTAAGTTTTAGGCATGCTGAATACCACAATCGCTCCCAGGCACATGTTGGTCGTGTCTTGAATGAATATAGTTGATCAGGCTATATTGACCCTAGACACGACTACATAACTGCTCAGGTTTAACCACAACATACAACACCCATTTACTTATGTTTTGTTCTACTTGTAGTTACGAATCTTGGCAGTTAGGTATACTTGTATGTTTTTGAAAATACTTATATTTTGAAGTATACTTTTAGTTCAGAGCACTTAGGCCCCTTAATCTTTATAGTCTTATACCATGTAAGGTTTAGTATACTCAGTTCACTATAAACAAGGGATCTTATACCAATCTGTCACACCCCGAAACCGAAGGCGAAAGCGTTCCGGGGCTGAGGTGACTTCATGTGAATATCATAACTAATGTGCATAGTAAGCGAAGTTAACACAAAACATTACATTACATATATTTCATCACTTCAGTTTGAAAGTAAAGTAGTACAAGTTTCATAGATACATAAGTTTAAACAAAAGAAAGACGTGACTTCCATATGCTCCGTCTTATGCAAAAGAACGCGGGATATCTATCTAAATAGAACATGAGAATACAAGCATTTTAAAAATCAGCATAAAGCTGGTGAGTTCATAAGCAGTTTGTTTTATGAAAATGTACAAGATTCCTTTTGTTTTCTGAAAAAGTGGTTATCCAAGAAAATCCCATATTTTCTTAAAAGTAAAGTTTAGTTATTCTGTTATGTTACACAGTTATGGTTATGAATAGATATTACCCTAAGAAAATCCTATATTTTCCTAATGTGAAAGATGTATACTGAAAACCTGATAAACCTTGTAAAATGTGTGTTAGTTTACCAACCCAAAAATGTAATGTAAAAGATTAACCTGATTATCCTTGTGAAGTGTGTATTAGTTTACCAACCCAAAAATGTAATGTAAAAGATGTATACTAAAAACCTGATTATCCTTGTGAAGTGTGTGTTAGTTTACCAAACCAAAAATTTAATGTAAAAGATGTATACTGAAAACCTGATTATCCTTGTGAAGTGTGTGTTAGTTTACCAACCCAAAATGTAATGTAAAAGATGTATACTGAAAACCTGATTATCCTTGTGAAATGTGTGTTA
The DNA here is from genome assembly GCF_052625555.1 of Lactuca saligna. Taxonomy (NCBI): domain Eukaryota; kingdom Viridiplantae; phylum Streptophyta; class Magnoliopsida; order Asterales; family Asteraceae; genus Lactuca; species Lactuca saligna. Next base: position 203,336,147 of record NC_136419.1, on the reverse strand, counting down.
GTTTACCAACCCAAAAATGTAATGTAAAAGATGTATACTGAAAACCTGATTATCCTTGTGAAGTGTGTGTTAGTTTACCAACCCAAAATGTAATGTAAAAGATGTATACTGAAAACCTGATTATCATAGTAAACTAATTATTAAGGTTATTAATTTACTATATCCATTATTACTAAAAAGTAAATCTCTGTTATCCATATTGCGAGTTCTATAACCATACTATCGACTAGATATGACTCGAGGCGAGGCCAATATCTTTTATGACTTTTGTCACCCTTGAACCTTTCGGTTCGGCTGTAGCTAGCAGCCAGGTGCGGGATAGTCAATCCTGTATAGATATATACACTCAAGTCACACTCCCTATCTAAGAGATTCTGGTTACAGGGGCGGTTCTCCACTCGCGTATCTCTGTGGAGTGTTCTCCGAGGATGTGTCTCTAATTTATAGGAATAACAAATCTACAAGTAATAATGCGGAAAATCCTGTTTAAGTTCTACCTACAAAGACGATCCTCCACTCGCGTATCTTTGTAGAGTGTTACCGAGGACAAAACGATATACTAAGTTTCTTATTCAAAGTCCAAAGATTATGTTTTTAACTATTATAATGTGGAAAACCATTTGTGAAAAATATGAAGTACAACAATTTATAACATTTTTCACAAATACTATGATAATGTGATCTGCAAGTTCAAACGGTTATCTCTTATGATTATCAGTGTTAAAAACATATGTAATATGAAACCCTACACATATAAAATAAGTTTTGAGTACAAGTATTACTTGTACTTTGCTTGTATTCCCCCTGAAAACAGTGAAAAACATTGAAAAAGGGTAGGGGTATGAACTCGCCAGACGAGAAATGTGTCGACTGGGATGCTAAACATCGGATCAATGCTTGAAAACGTGTGAGGTTCCTATGCAATGTTAAATGATACACAAATGTATCTAATTAGACTTTAAAACACTAATAAGATACGATTATACACTCCAAGACGCGAAAACACTTCAAATTAAGTGTTTGGAGTGACCCGGGTGACATATATGGACATTAATGGCTTGGGTATGGAGTTTACTCTTCAAGAGTAAACTCTTAGAAGATTTCATGGCCCTAAACACCACATCCCCATGAGTTTACAGCCATAAACTCATGGTGGGGTGTTCTTATGTGCTAAATGGTCTTAAATCAATTGAGGGGTGATGCTAGGTTTGGTTCTAGGGCATTAGAAAGGAATTAAATCAACCATGTGGACCAATTGATGAGTTTATAGCAGTAAACTAAGTGTTTACGGCCGTAAATTCTTATAGGCCATGACTTAATGTGATTTGAGGGTCCTAGGTTAATCACAAGTGATTCTACTCAATTTTACAAGCCAAATGGTGAATTTAGGGCATTATACAACCCATTTATAGGAGTTTACATCCAGGAACCCATTCTTGGGGGGGTTTATGGCCGTGAACTTCTTATGGAGTTGTTTTCAACAAGTTTAAGGTCCCTAACTTGTTTGTGGTTGCTTCTAGACTTTATTCCATGGATTATGAGGTATGTTAGTGGCATTTTAACACCCAAAAAGGAGTTTACTACCCATGAAAGGATTTTTACGGCCCAAGCATGTTCTTGGGTAGTAAAATAATGTTTACTCCCCAAATGTTGAGTTTAAGGTGTCCTAAGTCCAATCCAATAATTCCTTAAGCCATATCTAAGCTCCAATGGTGATTTGGAAGGGTTTTGAGGCTCAAAAACACCATTTATATGTGTTCACGGCCCAAGAGTGTTCTAGGGCCATAAACACATGTTTGAGGTCCCAAATCATGATTTGAACTCGAAATTGTAGGCTAAGGATGTTGTACAAGAAGCTAGGATGGTTACCTTGGTGTTTTGAAGCTTGAAATAAGTGATTTTTGGATCAAAATTTTGGATTGAGGAGAGAGGTTAGAGAGAGAGTGAAAGGGCTTCAAATGAGTCTTAATTCACTTTAAATATGGTTTGGATTTGATACACGGTCGAATTCTACCCGATACTGATGTTAACCGAGGCTTTTGGTCGCACCTAATTAAGTTGTCGTCACCAGATATGGTCGAAACTAAATTTTTTCTAATTACTAGCTTGGGACGTTTTCATGTGTTTCTAACATGTTTGGATACTTACAAGGTCAAAATAAAAGTCTTAACTTAATTGACCTAATCCAAAAATGAAATTGGAATAATTCGATTAAGACGTGTTTTACGGACGATAATTAAAAATGATAATTAAGATTTCCCAAGCCTATCATGGAGAACTCACCACTAACACAGGCAATAATATATTGTGAAACAAATAACCATTTTTTCGTGTGGACGATGTCATCAACATAAATAATCATATAGACCATATATGTAAACTCCCATAAATTATAAGATAAAATTTTCATTTTTTTAATTCAACCTTAAACACCATTTATGTAGCGGAAACGTCCGGGGGTGGAGGACTTCATGTAGAGTATCACAACAATGAGTATAATAGTGCTCAAAGTAAATACAACCAACACAAATATAATTGAAAACGTTACATCAAAGCTGTCACTCCCCCAAACCAGAACCGCGGAAACGTTCGGGGGCGGAGGACGTCATATTCAGTATCATAACAGTTCATAGAAAGGAAAGTACACACCACCATATATATTAAAGTTTCCAAGATTTTTACATAATTGTATTCATTACATGTTCAAAAGGTAAATACATAAACATCATTCAAAAGAAGTAATTAACGCCAACGCGTTAATCCCAAAAGTTGATTCCCAAACCTGCTTAGCGGTTCCCTGAGAATACAAGTTAATTCAAAGAAAAAGTGTCAACAATTAAGTTGGTGAGTTCATAAGTAGTTTAGAAAAATTGGGTGCCATTCCGAAATGGGTGTATGTTTTCCCAGAAAACGCAGTATTTCAAATGTAAAGAGTTGTGATTTGTTGTGTTGAAAGTGAATGTATTAGATCCAGAAAATCCCATATTTTCCCTAATGGTTGAGATACGAGTTGTTGTGTTTTTCAAGAAAAACCCTTATTTTCTTATAAAAGTATGAAATGCATATGAATGTTCGTGTTATAAGTTGTAAATAATTGCACCAGGAAAATCCCTTATTTTCCTATTAGTTGTTTGGTTTGTATGTAGGAAAAACCCTTATTTTCCTAACATAAATGGCAATCTTTAAGACCGAAAATCGCAAGAAACCGACGTTCTCAAAAGTTGTGTCATAGTTTTATATAATAAAGCTATACGAAGATCGCATTTGTTAGATGAAGAATAGTTTTAATAGCTACTTGTTCATAAAAGCATAATACCATAATAATTGTATATCCGATGAGTTTTATAACCATACTAAACATAATATGCCTGTAACGACGTTCTTCAGGCGTCGCAGCGTTATCACAACTGTCACCCCAAAAGACGGACTGTAGCTAACAGTCAAGGCGTGGGATCATGACTTCCCGTATAGATCTATACACATTTGACACGTTCTCCGAACGGGAGACTCTGGTTATAGACAGGACTTGCAGCATTACTTTCAAATAAAGAAAAGTAACGTTTGAAGATATACACGTCTCATGGATTCTCAACTAAGTCTATATTAAAGTATTAGTTTTGTATGCAAAGTTTATCCTTTTTCACAATGTTTGACAAAGCAAAATCATAAGTTTTTAGAGTGTATAAAACGACTTAACAATGAAAGGTACTTTGAAATCATTATATACTTTGTATAAGTCTAATGCACGCAAAGTATGACAAGAGTTTTCCATAGTAGTAATGAGTTCCAAGTGATTTATTCGATAAAACAAGTGAAGTGAAACTTTATAAAATACACGATAATAACCGTATGTTTACTTGTATTCCCCCCCCCCTAAAAGAGTATAAAAGCATTTAAAATGTATTTAAAGTGTGTTTGAAAGGGGGTATGACCTCACTTGAAAGTTTGAAGATGGCAAGATGGAAAACCGGGCAGAGTTTTGTCTCGGGAAGTGGATTTTCCTCGGGATTCTCGGGATTCCTCGGGAGTAAAATCGACCTTCGGGACTTGCACAAAATGACCAGGGCTTCGGGGTAGTGCGAGCACGGAAAACGAGGTAAAACGCAAGAAAAAGGAGAGAGAATGAGCCATTTGCCCGGGAACCCTCGCATGCTATTTATAGGGGGCTGAGAAGCATGCGTACGCGGGGCGTACTCCCGTACGCGGCGCGTACGAGACGTCATCGCTGACCGCATCCTCGGCTGCAGCGCTTCGGATGGGACGGGGAGGGGGGTAGCTTGCATAGGGGCGATGTGGACGATCCGAGGCCGTGGCCTCGAGTACGCGGGGCGTACGAGGGTACGCGGCGCGTACTACGGCCCTATGTTGACTCCCCTTCGGATAATACCGAATTTTGAATAAAAATTATATATAAATTATTTATCAAACTTCAAAAATTCATATCTCCTTCATACGAACTCCGTTTTTAACGTTCTTTATATCCCCGCGAAGGTGAGACTACGATCTACAACTTTCATTTAGATTCCGTTGGCAAATTCTGGAATTATTTTTATTATTTATTTATTAAAATGACGTGATTAAGGAATTTCTTTAAAAATTCATAACTTATTCATACGATGTCCGATTTGAGCGTTCTTTTTATGCATGTTTGTAGTTCAACGATATCTATGACTTTCATTTAGACACCTAAGGTCAGAAAGTGTTTTATTGAAACTTTGCGTTTTTACGCAACTTCGTATTGCCGGTTTTTGTCGGAAAAGCTTAGAATGATCATAATTTCTTCGTTATAACTCGGATTTTTGTGTTATTTATATGTTTAGAAACCTTAAGACGATAACTACCACATAGTGTACTCTAAATAGAGTTTTTGAACACTTCATTTTTCGATGATATTCTAATTCCTTTCTCAAAGAGGTTACAGGACTCGATTTATTACGTTCATGAATCCTACTAGTGGGTTTGGTCCTATCCGAGGGTTATCACTACGAACTTTCAACATCTTCATCGAAATTGGAGGATTGTTCTCGGACATCCTTCTTCAATACTCGTGACTGGTGATATTCAGATCTCAGGTCCAATTCCTGAAGGGTACCTCGTTCCTTGCGGTTGGTCGGCCTATTCGTCTATGCGAGGCAGATAGTAAAAGTTTCTATTGGAGATGTTGTCGGGGCCTCTGAAATCGATGGAATTATGAGCAATTTGCTTTTCTATTTGATGAATAAGACCAGAGTTTTTTTTTCAAGGTGAGAAGCTTGGTTCTTCAATTTCATTGTTGAGTAGTTCGACAGGTTTAACCTGACAGCTCTTGTAGCTCGATAGGAAGTATGTGGGTTTGGTTTACGCGACTAGGCCTTTTTAGATGGTAGGACATTCACTCGTCCTTCTGGGCAACCTTGGCCTGAAGTTCATGGCAAGATTTGCACCTGGTTGTATCCATCCCAAGCTTCCATGCTTGAACCTTGTCTGTTGTATGCATGACATTCTTGAAAGGTCTCCTGTAAATACTTGTGATAGGGCTTTGGGAAGTATAACACTCCTTTGGTGTGTGTTTTGGAGTTTCATAACGAGAGGTGACCCAAAGGTCCATGCTGGATGTTTATGAGAGACGATAGTTTCGATATTCAGGGGTTAGGCGAAGGGCCCTTTTGTAGTCGTTAAATCGGGAAGACGAGGGCTATATCAATCAAAATTAGATAATGACAACAATATCTTTTTAGATAACATGAGATAAGTTGTATTCAAAGGAAGAGATCACTAGAGTGATAGAGTGTCCTGTATTTCTTTTCTGTGTGTTCCGTTTTGTTAAATGTTCTGATTATTGCAGATGATTCATACCACAATGTCTAGCACTGGTAGTGGGTGTGTTTTCAATAGCCAGTAATGATACTTGATATCATGATTCCTGACGGGTCTCCTCACGATCGAGCGGTATATGATCGTCGTATGTAAATTGATATCGTGCAATCGTCGAGTGGGTGACCCCACTCAACCCCTAATACTAGACATGGAATCGGAGTCAGGATGGAATTATCTGTTTCAAGACTTTAGTATTTTGATTTTAAATTAACCCCGATGTATGAACAAGGTCATCACAACTTACAGGTAATGCTCCTAAGGTCACATATGAATGTATTTGGTTTGATTTGTATGAGAGAGAAAATATTTTAGCCACTTTTTAGAAGGAAGGTTTACTTTAGTAAGTGTACCAAATTCATTACAAACATATAGTACTTAAACGTTTTGTTGTTGGGAACATTACAGAAGTCCTAACATGGTTCCCTTGCTACTCCCATTGGTGTGTTCATCACATTCCTCCTGTTCCTTCGTCATTCTTCTCAGTTGGACATTCTCTCTTGAAGTGTCCCGTTTCACCGCATAGGTAGCATACTGGGTCTAACTTGGTGCAGGTGATTGAAGGGAGGTGATGGGCCGAGGCCCTACAGAAACGAACGGTATGCCCTTTCCTGTTGCAGTTTTTACAGTGCATCTCCCGGCAAGCCCCATGGTGATGAAAGCCACATTTGTTGCACTTTGGGAGTGATCCCTCATATGGTCTGGCAGGCATTTGGGTGGCAGACCCCGAGGCTAGTTTCGATGCATGTGTCATGATTGTTGTTCTAATGGTAGGGGCGGCCCTAGGTTGTTGTCTTTTAGTGTATCCTTTAGATTGGTGGCGCTCTTTCATATCCCAAAACTTTCTCTTCTTGTTCGTAGGTTCGTGGCCTGAGGTATTTTTTGTTGGTAGGTACCCATTGGTTTCCCTGATTTTTACCACAATTTGTATTGTTAGTACCGCTTCCACCCCTGCCGACATTGTTAGTATTGAATTGCGCCACGACGGCTGCCACGGCTACCGTGACTGCAGCCTGAAAAGTAGCAGCGTCTATCTGCAGTGTTGGCGCCTTGCTAGTGGGTTTGTTGTCTCTTGGTGAAGACATAGTTCTGTTTCATGATGAAAAAATGACTTCGTTAGTGGGAATGATTGTCTTAAGTGCATCCTTACAATTTATATTCACGCATATAAATTTTTGCACATTATTGTACTATTCTTAGTGTTTCTGCTAATGCTACCGAGATGGAGTTATGGCAGTAGGTAGGAGTAGGTTTCATATAGATGTTAAGCTTTACTTCTCTTAGAATCATGTTTGTCTGAACACACTTGGCTGAGGAATTTTGATGGGATCCGGTGTATTAGTGCTGGAACGTTCGCACTCCATAAGTCTATGAAGAAGAAACTTCTCAACAAATGTTTAAAGGTGAGACGATAATGAGTTTTTAGAATGGCTATATGTCGTGAGTTTTCTAACTAAGTTTATCTCATATCAATTTGTATCAAAGTTCAGTTGTTCAGGGTGTTCTAAAAACAATTTATAACGAGATTCTTTGTATAATAAACTCATGTATTTTAGTAGTTCTGTATCCAAGTGAAACCTTATACTTGACCCAAGCTAGGTCCTTATCACGACCTATTGATGTATGCTTAGATATATAATTAAGGCTAGATAGACATTCGAGACGGATAGGTACATCCTAAGCCCATCTTGTTAATATGATTCTAGAAATCATGGTTTCAGTGAAAATTTTGACCTCGATGCAGGTCTACTTCACATTTGTGCATGGGCGGGCTCTGATAGTAGATAGATTTCTCGATTAGTATGACCACTTAATTTGTAGTGTCGTGATTTTACTTACAATAGAGTAGCACCAACGCATACTTATGAAGCTAATTTACCAGGTCTGGTGAGCGGTATGAACTCTACTTACGATGATCCATCCCTTGTGATGCCTGAGGCAAGGTCGATGTAGTTTTGTAGCTTTGCCAATCAACGCTTGGCTACAATCATCCTTTCTTTGAATGCTGTGTGTCCTACCCTGTTACTCTCTTTCCTCTTCACGAGTGGCGATAAGGTCCTAAAAAGAGAGTTGGTCTCGGGAATAGTAGTATAATTCTGAGTCACCGGTACATGAGATGGTGGGGTCTATAGTAGCGCGCAGTTTTCTGAGCTCAGATTGTAGTCTTCCTGTTTTAATCCCCGATGATCGCAATCCGCCGGGTCTTTGCCGGGAGGGCTCTGTCCGTCAGTCCCCCGTGGTTGAGGTCATAGCACCCTCATTGGTCTCCACATGGTGGTTATTGTCATTGTTGTCGACATTTAACCCTCGATCACGATTGTCCAACGGTGCACATGTTCGATATAGTCGAAACGGTTCGCGGAACCCTTGCTATGCATGGAGGATTGATTACCTCCGGTCCCGCTTATGATTCTTCTCATAATCATTCACCATTCCTCGAGTTCGGATTAGGAAAGTAAGGGTCGTCCGGTAAGTAGGATTTTGCTATGCCGTATTTGCGAGAATAGAAGTGGAGGAGATAAGTACTATGCGTCTAACCCTATTCTCACTTACTTATTGGGGGTGATCCTTATTAGTTACTTCTATAATGACATAGTGCATACTAATTACATATAACAAGATACGATAGACCTTTGAATAAGTGATCCCACTCTAGGTCCACATCCAAACAAGGAAAAGGAGGTAAAGTAATGACCACAAATTCTAAGTCTATAATTTCTAGGTTATATATAACCTTAAAGTATCAACTTAGGGACTATAGACCTATTATTAAGGATCTATTTAGTTTTCATATAAGTTATGATATTACAAAATACTCCTATAGTTATTTAAACTCATGTTCTATTATAATGTTCTCATTGTGGTAGTGTTGGTAAGTTTTTAGACTTGTTGCCATATCACAACTATTCTTGGGCATGTGCTAATCACTCCTCGGACCAGCATAATTGATCAGGCTATGCCACTCCCAAGACTGACCATACATCCCCGAGCTTACCTGTGATATTCAACAATCATTACTTTTCTTTTATTCTAGAGTGGTGCTGACCTTCATATGTATGTATGCATGTATACCTTTAATAAGAAACTATTTATTTCTAAAAGTATAGTTGTTTTGAAACTTTAAATCAGAGACTTAGTCCCAATACATTTATAGTTTGTATATCTTATGTGGTTTGAGATACTGAGTTCACTATAAACAATGCTTTGATACCAATCTGTCGCACCCCCAAACCAAGGATGGCGGAAACGTCCGGGGGTGGAGGACTTCATGTAGAGTATCACAACAATGAGTATAATAGTGCTCAAAGTAAATACAACCAACACAAATATAATTGAAAACGTTACATCAAAGCACATGTTTACATGATTCACATCAATCACATTATGATACGAAATGAACTGTTTGACGATTTAGCGTCCCATCCTCAAAACGTTGTTGATTTCCTGTTTTCACTGAATTCCTGAGAATACAAGTAGTTTTGAAAAGTGTCAACACAAAGGTTGGTGAGTTCATAAGAGATTTCGTTAGAAAAGTAAATCGTTTTCCTTGTAAAAGCGTTAGAATATGTATCCAGAAAATCCGATATTTTCTTTAAAATTTGTGTAATGTAGTCTTATGACTGAAGACCAAAATGTATAATTAACCTTTCTTATTAATAGAAAATGTTATGTGCTTAAATGGACATGGACGCGTTTGAATTAAATGAAATTTCTGTATGTTCTCATGTTTGTTAATACTTTATATATATGTAGTCCTAAATTAGAGGACCGAGAAATAACAAGTATTGACCATACTTAAAAGTATAAATGTGGTTTCAAATGATGTGTAGTCGTAACTACCAAAACCAAAAGTGTACAGTAATATCTGTACTCATAGAGATAAAAGTGATTTTAAATCGACATAAAACTCATTTAGGTTTTAAAAATAAAATCCCGTAAACTTATGGATTGTTATATCCCTATGTGAGTCGCTATAATCATACTATGACTATGTGAACCTGCCACGACGTTCTCAGGCGTCGCGAAAACTAAAATGACATTTGTCACCCGTAGACCTGCAGGTCCCACTGTAGCTAGCAGCAAGGTGTGGGGTGTCAAACCCAATATAGATCTATATACAAGTATCACGTTCCCCCTCAAGGAGATTCTGATTATAACTACCAGGAATTATATCCCGCACTCGGACATACGGGGAGAGAGAGAGAGAGAGAGTCTCACAATATAGGTTAACAAGTTTACATGAAATGTGTGTGAATATAAATCTTTCTTGTATGAATGTACCCTTTTTTGTACGAGTGTGTTGAGTGATGTATCATAAACTATACCTATTATAATTTATCTAAAATGTATGTAATATGTATGAACTCTTTTATGGAAATGTATTAGTGTTATGAATTGATCAAACTATACTTTTTATAGTTTAATATACGTGTTCTAAAATGAATGAATAATATTTATTATGAATGACTTAGTTTCAGTTCATGATGATAAACTAACAAGGAAACACATTCAATAATTAGAACTTATGATTATACACTTTGCTCAACATAATACGAAGTGTTATGATATTTACATGCTGTTGGCTAACTTTAGCCATTCTGCCCTGTTTTGGAAAAATCATAGAAAAATCATACGAAGTCGAAAACTAGATCCGTAAATTCTGAGAGTTCAAAAAATGTGTCTAGTTTATTCATAATTTTTTATCACGATTTTTAATGACCTCCAACTTGGGTGAAAAAGTCCATAATCACAGACTGGTCCGGATTGTTGTTTGAAATGATAGGTGTAACAATCACCATAAAATGTAGAAAAATCGTATGGAGATGTGCAAGTAGTCATTTTAAAGCTAAAAACTTGAACTATTTGCACCTTGTACAGTTTTGAAAACAAAAATGTTTAAGATGCCCAAAACAGTCCGTGAATGGAGTTGAAATTTTCTGATGAAGGCTGTTAGAAAATTTTAGTTATGTTCTTGGTGTTTTAACTTGTATTCCCCCCCTAAAAACTTGAGAAAACATGAAAATGTAGGGGTATGAACTGACCTTGAGTGATTTCAGTAGATAAGTGTTGAAGAAGAGAAGTGTTCAAGCCAAGAACACTTGAAGAATCACTTGAAGATTCGAAGCTCTAACACAAATATGATGGAGTTTGTGTAAGATATCCATGATTTGAGTGGAAATAAGTGAGATAATCATAAGGAGAATGGATTATGCTTACCAAATGTGGAAGAACACTTGATAATCAGCCTTGAATCTCGAGTTTGGTGGAGAAAAAGTTTGAGAGAAAAGTGGTGTTTGATACTTAGTGAAATGAGAGAAAATGAGAGAAATGAGGAGAGAGGATGTTTGTTCCAGCTCTAAAAACGTGGGAATGGGTGGAAAATGAGTGCAAGGGACATTGAAGTGAACTAGGTAAGGTGGGGAGGTATGGCTGGTCATAGAGTGGGTGTGGGGTGATTACTTGTGACATTGGATAAGGCAAAGTCAACACTCCACCTTTAATAATTCACCCATTTGATTTTTATTATTTAAATAATGATTTTCATCAAAATATGTTTAAATTATGAATATTTAGAGTTTATTATGTTAAAATATAATTGCTGGAGAAAATCCCGCTTTAAAATCACGAAAAACGGGCTTAAAATGTTAAAAATATCAAAAAGGGGCTAAAAGTGACAAATTTCCGAAATCTGGCCGAGGTTCGGCCTTCTGATGCTGAAACCGAGAGGAGGGAGGGTAGAAACCGAGAGGGAAGAAGAGGGAGAGCAGGAACCGAGAGGGGAGAAGAGAGAGGGCAGGAACTGAGAGGGGAGGAGAGAACAGAGAGGCGCGAAGAGACATAGAGGAGAGAAGGAGCAGAGTCCGAGAGGAGGGAAGAGAGAGCAGAGACTGAGAGGCAGGTAGAGACAGAGACCGAGAGGCGGGTAGAGACAGAGAGTGAAGAAGCGACAGAGAGGAGAGGAAGCGACAGAGAGGCGAAGCGACAGAGCGAGAAGTGATAGAGACAGAGACCGAGACTCGATCTTCGCTACAAGGGCTCGGTCCTCCGGGTTCAGCCAACAGAGGCTCGGTCCGGTCTGTGCTCTCGGTCCTAGGTCTCGGCCTTAAGGAGCTTCGGCTCCTTGAGAAGGGTTTCGGTTCCTAAGGTCCATTTTTCTCGTTTTTACCCTGTTTTAAGTCGTTTTTGACCCTCTTAAGGGCCGGAATGACCCGAATGATTCTAAAAAGTTACGGGAACTATTTGAGGGAGATTTGGGAGAGATTTCTCATACTTGGAGAGATTTGGGAGAGATTTGACATTCTTGGAGAGATTTCTCATACAAAGAGATATTTGAGAGAGGTTTCACATACTTGGAGAGATTTGGGAGAGATTTGACATTCTTGGAGAGATTTCTCATACAGAGAGATATTTGAGAGAGATTTCACATACTTGGAGAGATTTGGGAGAGATTTGACATTCTTGGAGAGATTTCACATACAAAGAGATATTTGAGAGAGGTTTCACATACTTGGAGACATTTGGGAGAGATTTGACATTTTTGGAGAGATTTCTCATACAAAGAGATATTTGAGAGAGGTTTCACATACTTGGAGAGATTTGGGAGAGATTTGACATTCTTGGAGAGATTTCTCATACAGAGAGATATTTGAGAGAGATTTCACATAGTTGGAGAGATTTGGGAGAGATTTGACATTCTTGGAGAGATTTCTCATACAAAGAGATATTTGAGAGAGGTTTCACATACTTGGAGAGATTTGGGAGAGATTTGACATTCTTGGAGAGATTTCTCATACAGAGAGATATTTGAGAGAGATTTCACATACTTGGAGAGATTTGGGAGAGATTTGACATTCTTGGAGAGATTTCTCATACATAGAGATATTTGAGAGAGATTTCACATACTTGGAGAGATTTGGGAGAGATTTGACATAGAGAGAGATAGAGTGAAAACGATTGAGAGAGGTTCCATGTGTGACAATTGTGAGTGTCCGACATCGCAATGCATGGTTCGTAAACCCTGTTAAGCCTTGTTTAAGGATCTTACACACTTCCGATGAGTATGCAACATTGTTTTATCGGTTTGGGCTCGCCACGTACCACAGTTTATGGTTAAGGATATCTAGATGTTCGCACTTTTGGTTTATGATCTCTCATTAGAATAGACAGTTATGTAGAAATTTCATAATGTAATTTTTAGTACTCCCGAGAAAATTGAGTCAAACGGTTTGACTTGCTGACTTTAGTTGACTTTGACTTGACCGATATTTGACGGTTGTCACAAATTGTTATCAGAGTACAATTCCAAAATCACAAAGTGCAGAAACATGGGTGGATGTGGTGCGATCAAGTCGGACCCTTCCTTATCCAGCTGGAAGTACGTGAAACATAAATTAAAAACTGTAAGCACACAGCTTAGTGAACTCAACCAAAATACCCCATACCATACATCATAACAATCAAAAACATATTGGGTCTATTTCACCCCTACGGTATCTTTCAACCGGTACTGGTTCTATTTCACCCCTTTCGGTATCTTTCAACCGATATTGGGTCTATTTCACCCCCTTCGGTATCTTTCAACCAATACTATTTCACCCCTTCGGTATATTTTAACCAGTATTGGGTCTATTTCACCCCCTTCGATATTTTTCAACCGGTATTGGGTCTATTTCACCCCCTTCGATATTTTTCAACCGGTATTGGGTCTATTTCACCCCCTATAACTAACATATAATCATAACAGTAAGTGTCACAGAGACAACAAGCACATACAAGCATAACATAAAATTGTCACAAACACAACTATTAACCTCTAAACATAATTCGGCGGGATGGCATTGGTACCTTCGTGTAAGGTCCTTAGATCTGAGGATCTAAACCAGTGATCAAACAAATAACAATCAAACTCAACGAGAATGGAGTAGAAGAAGAATTAAGCCAAGCATGCACACGTTTATATCATAAAAACATCAAGCACACCTTGGATACACACACTCTGACCGTAAAATATATGAGACGTCACTATGGTTCATCAACCCCCTGAAAGACTATGACAAGACTTATATATAGTGGACACTTCACCGTAAACAGGTTCACGGCTGTAAACCTGTTTACGGCCATAAACAACTACTCAACCGAAAACTTAATTTAACATTAACAAAACATAACCATGAACCCATTAAGACCTATACAAATGATTACCTAGCCTAAACCACAAAATAATGACCTATCAATATCCCCCTTGGTGTGAGGCTAGCATGAGCTCAGTCTTTTTCAACTACCAGCACACCCGATCTCCCCATTGCACCCAACCACGTTCTTTTGCTAATGATCTTAGAAATCATGCCTGTGAACTCCTTCGCAGCATGTCCAAAATTTCCTGCTCACATATTATTTGATGAGCTACCAAGGTATGAATGTCCCTCTACCCAAATTGAAGCATATCCCTCTTATCGATCAGACAGAAGACACCATCTTTGAAATTTATAACTGCTGAGGTTGTGGCTTCATCATACACCCAATATAGCATGTTGCACAAAGAACCATCACAAAAATTCTGGATGATGGGAGTCTTTGTCAATTGCTTTGTTGGAGGCCACATGACATTTTTGATAGCCTTTTTGGTTATCGGGTCATACACATCTTTAGCAGTCTTCAAAAATGACTCAACAGTCTTCATCTTATCGAATCCTCTCCTCACTTGGTTTTCCAGGAAGTTTTTGAAATCAGTCACATGAGGATCATTGGATGGATTGTAAAAAGGAGTTGCAGACAGTTCAGCAAGATCCACCTTGGTAAGAGAAGAAAAGTCATTTTGATGCTTCTAATACTCCACAGTGTTGCTTTTTCTTTTCACCAGCCAACAATTGATTTTGTCATAATAGCCCCACATACGAATTCCTGACCGATCGCCATATTTATGTTGGATCTTTTTCTTCGTTTGGTCGGTCACAGTTAGTTGAGGCTGATCATCATGAAGATTTTGATATGAATTCTTCATGAAAAGCAAACCTCCTATTTTCTGTGACGTGACTGTTCTACCTCCTCGCTTGATTGTGATTCGGGGCAGAGCTTACTCAGGTTCATTCTCAAAATGATCAATAACTGTAGTGCATTATCAGGCTGATCAAAAAATGATCTAGTGACTGGGGCAGGTTCAGGGATCTGGGAAGCACTTGGGCGTTCAGCTATTGTCTTAAATTTATCTCCAAATTCAGCAATAAGTCTATTTTTCAAATCAAAATAACCAGTTGATAGAGCACCAAGATTGAGCTGGATGTCAAAAATCTGTTTAGCTTTCTGAACATTTTCTTGATGAAGATTGGAGGTTTGATCATTCTTCAAAGAACTTTCAGCTTCAAGCTTAGAGATTCGAGAATCGAGGTTCTCAATATGAAGATCCTTTTCAATTATTTTTCGTTTAAGCATTGTGATCTCCTCCCTTAGCTTTGGATTTGATAGGTTTGCTCCCCTCAATCTTCCTTCCCCAATAGATATACCCTTTTCGCAAGTAGGAAGGTCTGTTTCATGTTCTGCCAAGAACTTGGCGAGCCTTTCAGATGCAACATAATACGCAGGCCTTGCAGGGGAGAGACTCCTAGGAGATTAGGAGCTCCCAGCTTAAAAAACGCTTCTCGATCTTTCATGATGAGGAGTAGTTGAAGTAGTTGGAGTAGTTGTTGATGTAGTGATTATGGGCTGAACAAGCGAGGTCAGTCCTGAATTAGTACCCCTGGCCTAGGATCATGTCTTCGTCTTTTCAATGGAGGCATGGAGGTATGTGTCATAGGCGGATCACTCACAGATGCCAAAGATATTGGAATTTCAACATTCAGGGGAGGAAGCATTGAAGTCGAATCCATAAGATTGGAAGCACCGATAGTCTAATCAACTAAAGGAGGCGTTGCTTCTTGAATATTATCTCTCCTTTTCTCCATTGTACGTTGCATAACATCATCAAAATCATTAAAGAACGAGTCAAGGTCCTCGTTTGATGGGCAGTAGTTGTCTACAAAATTCAATTCAAGCTCTATATCATCATGTTTAGACAAATTACCACCAAAGATAGAATTATCATCTTTAAGACCTTCATCATCATCATCATCTGCATCTTCACTTTTACTGTAATCACTTTGCACATGCACAGACGTTAAATCATGTTCCTCGGCCACGATTGCGACCGGAGCAGCTCTGTTTTCTTCATGATCTGAAACTGTTATCACATCATCTTTTATTCTCATACGATCTGAAGACTCGTGAGACTCAGATGCTTCACTCGATTCAGCAAACATACCAAACTTCACCAAAGGGTATTTTCCTTGAAATGTAAATTTACCCTTACGGTTCTTTTTAATTAACCCAATGGTATGTGACCCAAGAGACTTCATATCTAACGTATCTCCTTCTTTTTCGATCTCGTGGAATTGGTTTTTGATTAGCATTTGAATGAACCTTGGATACATGAGACATTTATCTCTTGTCTTTCCTTGAATATTCACAATGAGCTCGTCCAAGATGAACTTGGAGAACTTGAAATCCAGTCCTGCAGCAAGAGCGGCAATTGCACCACTGTTCCATAAGGAGATTTCATCCGCTCCAAATCTTCTACCTAAGATGCAACTCACAAAGAAATGAGCTAGAAACCACCAGTATGGTGATAACAGCTTCTTTAGGGTTGGAGGAAATACTCCTTCATATCCCATTTTACTGAGGAGTTCCTGAGCTTGGTCCACTTTGATCTCGGTTGGAAAACTTGGTTAATCCTCAATCTTCAGAACATCCCTGATATCTCTATTCCAGTGACCTTGAATCCTTTAACATGAGCTTCAACAGACATAGAGCCGTCATTCCTTTTCTTCACTTCTGCAGACTTCCAAAATTCTTTAATCAGTCTTTGGTAAATTTTTGGATTTAGTGTTAGAGCGGCAGCTAGGAAACATTCCTTCAAGCCATGAATCATGGACTTGAATTTACCATGTGCAACAAGAGGGCTAACCATGAAAATCGCCAGATTGTGAGTACCAGCAAAGTTAAGTTAAGCAATTTTACTCAATAAACAATTTAATTAGGCTTTAATTTTGAAAAAATAATCAATAATTTGAGTTTGCGGTTGGATGAGGAGTTATGGTTGTAAACCCTTCAATAGCCGTAAACGCCGATCAATGCTTTTTCCTTGATTAATCCTTCGATTTACAATCAATTTCTTGTTAAAATGCATTTTTTCTAGTCAGAATATGCATACCTACAAGATTGAACAATCAACTTTGAGATTTAAACACAAATTTTTATGGATGGATGAACAGTCAATGAGAGGATTCGATGTGTTTATGGCCGAAAATTCAAAATGAGAGCAGAAAGGGTTTACAGCCGCACACGGCTGTATATATACCTGGACCCATGACCTGGTCTAAAAACCATGGGCTGTGACACTTTGGTTTCAAGTCCAATACCACAAATTATTTTAAAAATAATACATTTTAAGGATTTAAAAAAAGTAAAGTCTAAAAATTTTAAACTAAAATAATAAAAATTTATTTTTTTTTAATTTTTTAATTTTTAGCAAAATAAAAAAATAAAAATAAAATAAAATAAAATAAAATTGAAATTAATAATGAATTAACACTAATTTCTCTTTTACCAATGCTAATAATATATTGTGAGTTTGGGATCAAAGTTCTTAGACAACCTAGATACGTTTATCAGTACCTTCTCCTTCATGAATAGGTCTGGTCAATCGCTGGTATTGTGGTACACTTAAACATGAAAGACCGTGACAAAATTAGGACATACTACAAGTGACAAGACATTATGACCTTAGGATTATAAATAAAATTCATAAGGACCATTTATCTAACGACAACCAAGGATATTGTTGTCCACCTGTAGCACCTGGTTCCTGGTATGTATTTCATTCAAGAACCTTGCATTTTGACATTGGACTTAGCGAGTTGAGGTCTAACTCGTCGGGTTGGAGCGTCTTGGACACATAAGTTTAATGTCCTACTCGACGAGTCGGCGTCCGGACTCGGCAAGTAGGCACTGTCCGGACAAAACCCTAGTTTGACTGTTTGCACCCAATTTAAACCACTTACTCAACCCCCCTTTCATCCCCAATGCTTCCAGAACTCCCCATAGCAAACCCTAGCCATTTTTTATAAGAACTAAGGCATTTTTTACGAATTTTGCTAGTTATGACCATAAGGAGGAAGGTGAAAGACTTGAGGAAACAAGTGGAGACCAGGGAACCCAAGTTTGTGCATTATCCATAGTTCATTGGAGGTATAAAGCTGTAATCTTGCTCTTTCTGTTGATAGATCCCTTTTTGGGGAGATTTAGGGATTTTATAAGCCATTTTTGGTGACCAACCATGATTGCAAGCATGGTTGGGGGTTGATGCTTCAGAATCAGGTTATTAAGGGAGTCACAAGGCAATTAGGGGCTACTTTTGCACCTATGTAAGGTCCCATACATCATGAGAGCTTATTTTATGTCCTTTTGAGCAAAAAGTCCCATGCAGGCACGTAAAGTTTGTAACTTTACATGGTAGAGCAATTAAAGGAGCTTAGATCTACCTTTTGGTCAAGAGTTGTACGCTGGAAATCGAGAAATGAGACTTGGACATGCTCAACTTGACGAGTCGTTCTTAGGACTCGACAAGTCCAAGGCGAGACTCCCCTCTTCTGTTAGGGTTTAAAGGAACCTAGTTCAGCACTAGAAGGGTTTTTAGAGGGTCCAAGGGAGTGACCCAACGTATTGGACTTAGCCTTAGACCTGGAGTTCATGCGACTCGACGAGTACTAGAATAGACTCGGCAAGTCCAAGGCAATCTCCTTACATTTGAAGATGAACTCGACGAGTTGTTCATACAACTTGGCGAGTCAAGGACAAGACTTGTTTATCAGATGATGGTAAAATCGACGAGTTGTTCATACAACTCGGCAAGTCGGATGAAGGTTCTTACGATGTTCATATAGAAGGGAACTCATCAAGTCGTTGCTAAACTCGACGAGTAGAGTTGTGGATGATGGGTTTGAGCCATAAGAACATTCCTATGTGTACATACAAACCCTAATGCTTGGATCTAGGTTTCTCTAGTTGAACATGCATTGCATCCAAGACTTCTAATGGTAATTCTAGCATAATAACAATAAGAAATCAGATTTAGAAGATTACCTTGAATCACTTGCTTGAATCTTCTTGTCCTTGGAGCTTTAGAGTTACAAGTGTCACTCCTTTAATGGCTTACAAATACCAACTAGTAAGAGGATGATTATAGAGAGAGAGATGAGAGGGGAGGAAGTCAGCCATGGTTTCTTCTCAAGCATAAATCCGATTTCCTTGACCCTAAGGGTTTATTTATACTAATGAGGCTCCTAGGGTTTCACCCTTAAACCCTAATTGGATAACTTAGGCCCTAAGCTATCCATTACCCTATTGATAAGCCTTGGACAATTTCTAGGTCTATCCTAACCCTAAAATCGTCCACCCCTTATCCATAAGGGATAATAGCCCAAAGTACAACTATCATACAATTGACAGTTTATACCCCTTTATTCAATTAATCTCTTTAAGTCACCAAATTAATTCCTAATTAATTTATGACTTAAATTTAACAATATTATTATTCCTTATATTATTCTCATAATATATTAATAATATTTCTTCTCTCATTGTAAATCATCCCATCAAGTTGCTATGGTGAAGGCAACCCAAAAGGACCATGCACAACCGGGTCAAATACTTGCCTAATATACTTGCAGCCTTAGACACTATTCCAACAGTCTCCCACTTGTATAAGTCTAGTAACTATATATACAAGTATAATTCGATTAGCAATCGTAGCTCTCAAAGACGCTGTCAAAATCTGATCTTATCAATCTTGTCCTTTAGATAAGGGATCGTACAGTCCTCTGTTTAAATATCATGCAGACATTTATATGGAACCAGTTGTCTAGCAGTTGGTTTCTCGATACCAGATTTATTCAACATAGAACTTAATCGAACACATCAATTTAGTTCTGACCGGGCCTGACACATAAGTAAAATCAAATCATTTAGCGGCCAAGATATCGCTTTAACCCTCTTAGGATAAAAGTAACAAATAAACTTCGACTTATATGCATTTACTTATTCATTAATCAATTATACACAACAATGCGTTTTATAACATCAATTTACTGATGCGGTTTCACATTATCAATGTACAACCAATTAGCAAATAACAAACCATATATTTAGGTTTTAAGACCATATGATATTATCGTCTTGCGATCATCCTTTTGTCAAATTCCATAAGGTGATTCCAGTAAGCGCGGGTTTGTTCCAATGCTCAAAACTAGTTCATAAGCACTCATGAACGTTGCAGCAAACTTTTGCTATGTCTAATACAATTTAGCCAATCTACATACCAATTCATGACAATCTTCATTCATACCTACTTCCAAAATATGAACGATTGTGGATTGTTTGAATAATTCGATTATTCCAAATAAACTCAATTATTCTAGAAGTCAAAACATGCAAAGTGAAACAATAGTCAAATATTTAACATAAGACAGTAACTTTACTTATAAATAATACTCCTTTATTTATTCATCAAATGTTAAATTACATTTATCTATTACAAGTTTCTAAAATCATCTAATCTAATCTAATATCATCTCTCAGCCCAATACTCCTAGCATGCTGCAAATGCTTAACCCTACTCAGTCCCTTCGTAAGCGGATCTACTAGGTTATCTTTTGATGATATCCTCCTCACCACGAGGTATCCTTCTTCTACTCGATGTCTAATGAAATGATATTTTCAATCGATATGACGAGATCTACCATGATCCCTCGGTTCTTTAGGTTGCATATCATCAGGACAATTTGTTAGGATGGACTTTTGAGAGAAGGTTAATTATGGTTTATTAATATATTATAAGTTATAACATATTAATATGAAATCATATGTTTTAATTAGTGTTGATCAAGAATTAATTTGGAATTAATTTAGTGCTCAAAAGAGACTAATTAAATCTATGGGGACTAATTATGGTAATTAGTTATATTTATATGTGTTGGGCTTATGATCCATGTTGGACCAAGTTTATGTAAGGATACATGAAGAGTTAGGCCACATGGACAATGGATTATAACACCCATGGCTATGGATTTGGGTTATACCCATGACTCTTGGAATCCAACATATAAATGTACTACTTCATGACCAAAACATGTACACTTCTTTTCTTAGTGAAATATGGAGGTTTTTGGTGCATGGAATTCTCTCTCAAGTTCATCCTTTGTCCATGGTGTGTTGTGATTCCATTTGAGGCTTCCATACTATTGGAACTAAGCTCTTTAAGGCCAAATACACCAAGACTTCAAGCTCCATCAAAAGTTATGTTATGCTAACTAGTATATTATATTTTATGTTAAATGCATGCTAGTTGTAAGCTTAATACCTTGAAAACCATTTGCATGTATAATTAGTGAAAACATAGATCCAAGGTATTTAGGGTTGTATGTTCACCATAGGATGTTGTATTATACCAAAACCCAATAGTGGTATCAAAGCCATGGGTTGTTTTCAATTATACTTGATGCAAATAGCTAGAAAAAAAAAAACTGAATTTTTTGTTGTATGGATAGCAGACTCGACGAGTCCATGAACAAATTGATCCAACTCGTCGAGTTGGTTCATGCACTCGACGATTTGGACCCCCTGATAGCATGTCTTACAGTTTTTTGGCCTGTATTGGATTAGAATCATTATGACAAAGTGTTTTTGTTCATAAAATTTGTTTTTTGATACTATGGTAATGTTTATTCTCATCCAAATAAATGATAATAATCAAAGTTTCAAGTTTTATACATGTTTATATGATGCTTGAAAAACGTTGATTATGAATATTCATGTTTATGAGTTTGTTTAGATTAATAGAAAAAATTATGAGATAGTTGTTTTCAATCCAAATTAATCTAGAAGTTTGTAATAATATGTGTTTTTGTAACTTGTCCTCAAGTTACTTGAAAAGTCACATTTATGAATTTTATAACTCATAAAATTTCCACAAGTTATGAAAAAATGAAGCGTCACATTTTTTAAATGCTTTTAAAAGTCTTCAATAACTAGTCTACAAGTTATGGAACTTGAAGAGTTTTCTATTAAACCACTTTAAAACTCATAAGTTATGGAAACCATAAGTTTTTGAATTGTTCAAAACTTGTCCGCAAGTTTTGGAATTTGTAAAGTCACCCCTCATATACACTTTAATTCCAAACTCTAGAATTTTAAAAGTTAAAGTTCAAACTTTATGGACTTCCTTAAATTAATTAAATTGTTTAATTAAAGGATTTAATAATTTCATAAAGACATGGTTTAAGTTTAATTAAATTAAGAGTATAGTTTAATTAATAGATTAAACCACCAAGTATTTTAAATGTTTAAAATACACCCTTATACTATAATAATATTAAAAGTTAATGATTATATATACGTATAAGAGTAAAGTCAATTTTACCATTAGTAGGCCTCATTCATGAAGTCGGTCTATAAGGGGGGTATAAGGTTACTGCCTATAAAATGGCAGTTTAATGGGTGTCCACTCTCACCCACCGCTTCCTTGACTGGTGGAGGGTCATTAGCTGAACGGGTAGGACAAGGACTATAATTCTCCCTTCATTAAAAGTATAATGATAAATACTAAGTAACTTAACACTTATTAAATTCCCAATCTTAGTTACTTAGGAAAATGTGAATTTGGTGCTAACCCATGAAATTCACACTTTGTACCTTACCAAGTCGTTGGTGGAGTGTGTGTGGGTAACTGGGACACTAACTTGGACTAGTAAGGATTACAAAGGGTGACTTAATGTTTATCATAGATCGGTGGAGCGTGTGTGGGTTACCGGCACATCGATTAGGTGATAATATTAGGGGTACCAAGTGAATTTGCATGGTTATTCACACCTTGTTTTGTGATCCTCGACATCCCAGTCATAAAATTTGAGAGGGCACAATCGAGATTGAAACATGCCATTGAAAAGTTCAATGAATCTCAAAAGATCTAGGAATTTCAAATCCAATTAAAACCTAATAATTTATTTCGTTTTTCACGGTGGAAATTGGTGAATCGTCATTCGCCTACCTTCAAATATCTTATAACTTGGATTACGACATCGCTCTTCCAAGTTAAAAAATATTGTGTTGGATCCTAGCATTAATATTTCATATTGAGTGTCATATTAAGGACTTAAAAATCAACTAACTTGAATATCTCCCATTGTAGATGTCTAGTTCCGACATCTATGATATTCCTAAATCTCTTGGAATTTAACTTCCTCTACCCCCTCCAATTATTCTCCCTAACCCACAAGTTCAAGGTCACTCAAGCCCTATTGGCAAGCAAGGTCGATGTGTGATCACATCTTGGAGATGAAGTCACATATTTACAAGCCGGTAGAGTTGGGTGTCAAAGTCTTGAGAAAGTTGGATGTTCAATCACTTTCTAAGTCACATAGTGAGTTCTTTTGGGACTACTATGTGATAGACCATGACTTGACCCTTAATGATCTTACCTATTTGCTTGGTGTTGCTGAATCAGAAATGATTTGAGGACTAGTAAAGCAAATTTGATTAGAAGATTAACTTCCCAAAACTTCTATTGCCAAAGGATGGGGCATTTGTTGCGAAGCTGCCTAATTTACCTGAACAATCATAAGGTTGGTAAAGTCAAAGAGTTTGACTCTACTTCGGGTAAAGTGCACTATCTAAATCTATTAAGTTTCTATTTGAGATTCTTATACATGATGTGACCAAATCACATTTTGATGTTTTGTAGAATATAAGAGAGGAAGCTTAAAAGAAGTATATGCTGATTCTGATTGCGAAGATGGATTTCGATCGCATCGTTCGGTGATCAGAATTGTGAGTTGTTGATTAAGAGTTATGATATATTGCTTAGGAATAGATAACAACAAATTTTTCATATGCATTTGCATTGTAAGGATAAGTTTTTCCGCATGTTTTAAATATAAGATAAGGTTTTATTTTATTTCAAATATCCTTACAATGGCATTTGTGAAAAATGGTTGTTTATATGATTCCATTGATAGAAATATTGGAAAATGGATTTGATTCTTTTGGATGTGGTAGTGTCATAATTTACCAAATAAGGAAAGATTCTCATCACCCAAGTTTCAATTGGACCGAATCTTTGAATCATACAAGTTGTATGATGAATGGGAATTTTCATCTTTGGAAAAATTAAGTCAAGTGAAAGGACTATGGGATTGAGTACACATTCGTGTGCACTGGTCAAGTCCACCAAAAAGATAGATAAGACTATTCGTCATGATTTACTAAAGTTTAGTAAATATGGTTATACTTACAAGTTTAAGTATAATTCTGAAACATTGGAAAATATTTGATGTATGGAAGAACGAATGAGAAGAATCAAATTAGGCGGAAAGATAAAAGTTTCTCAAATATGAAAAAATGGGAGAGTACTTTAGTATCATGTTTTATGATCATATTAATGATTAAGATACCATATCAAAATTAATCCTCTAAAGACATCTTAGTGCATTGTTATGGCTGAAAGAGGAGACATGAATTGTTGGAATGGTTAAATCAAGAAGATGAATCATACTTCGTTCCAAAAACAAAGTCTTAGAGTCATACTCCAAGATTGTAACTTGAGTAACACATCTTAAAAAAAGGGTTTATTAACACTAGTAAAATGTAAGAGTAAAATGTTTTCTACTCTTATACATTTAAAATTGGTATGTTGTGATGTTTTGAATAAAACAAAGACCAACTTAGGCCAATTACGTGAAGTTTTAGTCTTGATAAGAATCCGCACTATCCCTTGAATATTTGTTTTGTTAAGGAATAGTTCTTGACAAGAGAGTCTTATATGTCAAGAGGACAGTGGGAGTCTTAAAGGTCTTGAAACTTTCAAGAACTAATCAAGGATAATACCTATAGCTCTTCACTAGAACATGACTTGTGGTTCATACCCTATCGTGTTGACAAAATTGTGCCCATTCTAGTTAAAGTTGGCTTTGCATAGGAGTTCTGAGAGTTCTCAATTGATTGCATAACTGATGAGATGAAAATTCTCTTTGATCGATTAGATCTTACGCAGGTTTATCAGAATCATGCAAACAAAATAACACACAAAAGAATGAGCCAACAATGAGTTGAATGATTCAATATATCCACACCTCAGTAGAGCTCGACGAAGAACTTCCGCTGTAGAGGCTTTTTAGGGTTACAGTCGATAAATACAAAAACGTTATGAATGATCGACTTCACAGCTACGTACCAAGATGCATGCAAGCATCTATAAATACTAAAACCCTAAATATTAAATCACGGATATACAAGCCCAATCCGGATACAAAACTGGGCTAAGAAACGAGCCTTAGACGCAACACATTTTAAACCCAACAATCTCCCCCTTTGCATCAATTGGGGCGAGACCTCACTTTGGCTTACTTGCACCTGCGGCACCAACTTTCTTCACAGTCTTGAACAAGCATGGAATAATGGCCAGAAGTGTTTGTCGGAAATGAATATACTAGTTGATCATGTCGTTGAAGTATTTCTTATCACTTTCAGAATTCCGCTTGCATTGATTGATGATTCGCAGAACATGCTCCAAGCAGGAAGTGGTGTAAAGATGTTTGTCAGCCAAAGCGAATAAGCATTTCTGACCTTCTGCCCTGGTGAACATGATTGAGTTTCGCTTTTGGTTAATCTTACCCATCTGCATCCTATTCAAATCACTTGCTGAACCAACTGGAGTGATACTAGGCTTCTTTCTGAGGACACTTGCAACTTCTTGATCAAACTTGGCAACCTCCAAAATGTATCACACCAACATCCTTTTGAAATGATCTATGATCAGCTCATATTCCATTTCATTGATGAGGAGAATGTTGTGCAAGATTATCCAGTCATGAGGATTTGGATTAGGAAGATCAGCTAGAGAGATGGCATGTTCGGTTTTATCGGACCCCCTCAAGACCTTGAATCTGACATTTGTGAAGTTAACCTCCCGAACGGGTTTGAGGACCCAAACGTTGATAATCTTCCGTGCACTCCACGTCTGATACTGAGGTTGAGCAGTCCCCAGATAGAAATCGATAAGTTCCCTATCAACCTTCGGGTGAGGATGAGGGACTTCAGCTATGTGGGCGAATGCATGAAAGATAAAAGCCTTTCAGGTCAAGGGCATGTCAAACTGAGAATCAACCGAATTGACCCGGTCCAAGGAGATCACGGGTTCAAGCCAAAGGGTGTTGGGGGACTCGATAGCTTCTTTGACAAGATCTTCAAGAGTCCAAGGAGGAAATAGCGTTTTTTGGCTTTCAAGGAGATCATGAGCCTCCTTTATCTTCCTTGCATTAGCTTCAGCCTCCCTAGCAATCTGAGCATTTGTATCAAGCTCCTTCTCCCTGGCCTATTTCTTCAGAATGTCAGCAATAGTTTCTTCATCCTCACTTTCATCACTGTCATTTAGAACCTATTTGCCTTTGTCTTGAACACTCAAACCTGATGCAAGAATAGTTGCTGGTTCGGTTGCTCTAGGAGGAACTAATGAAGAAACTGGAAGTGGTTGAGATTGAGCTTTGGAAATAGGAGGAGGTTGAGATTGAGCTGTTCCCTTTGAAGTCTTTTCTCCCCCTTGTTTCGGATGGGCCACCTGCTCAGGAAGCCCCTCAATTCGGCTAAGCAAGGCAATGGAAGGGGCAAGCTTCTCAGCAAGAGTTCGCCTCACCGAGTAGTTGAGAGTCGGATCATGGGCTTCAATAATATTGGAGAGAGCTCCGTGGACATCCGAAACACAACTTTGAATCACAACTTTCTCCGACCGAAGAGAGTCGACCTCCTTCTCTGCTTGGGAGAGTTGATGACTTGTAAGTTGGAGCTCAGATGTTTTGCGAGCAAGTTCATCCTTTGAAGAAGATTCAGTGGCAAGGGTTTGCTGGAATTTGAGCAGACGATCTTCAATGGATGACTGAAAATATTGGTTGTCTTCTTTGAGGGTTTGACGAAGACTGGCGAAGTATTGTTTTTCTGATTCTAGGGAAGTGGCCAGCTTCTCCACAACCGAACGAACCTTTTTGGCATTAGTTTCGTCCGCCCCTGCAAAGACTCCAGAAAGATGTTAGCATCTTGAAATAGTTTTTCGACTTTTCGGTCGCTACAACACAAGCCTTTGTAGATTTGTCAATAGAAGCAGTAGCGGAGTTGATTGAGGCTTCGTGTGCTTTGGTGAAAGTATCCACCATCCCCTTAATGGCAGCTTCCAAGATATGGGACTTTGAGGAAGAGGAGGAAGCGGCGAGATTATCAATCTTCTCGTGGAGTTCCTTGATGTGCTTTTTGGTGACAGGTGCATCATCATCATCATCATCATCGTCACTTTGAACCTGGTAGGGGCTCTAGTAAATGGAATCGAAGGTCATATCTTCCCCTCCTAGAAAAGTCTCGGTTTCAGCTGAGTGAGTGGGAGATAAGGTTGTAGTGGATGGTCCAGTTGTGGGAGTAGGTTCGGGTGCTGAAGTTGGTTCGGGTGTAGGTGTATGTTCGGGTGCTGAAGTACGATCCCCCGTATCATATAAGTTGGTTCAAACTCCAGTGGTTGTTGTTTTGGTGGCTTCAGAGAAAATGGGTGGTGGTATAGGAATAGAAGTGGGTGGAATGTGAGTAGAGGTAGTTATAGGGGGAATAGAAATAGAGGAGGTTATGGTGGGAATGGAAATAGATATAGTAATAGGTGGAGAAGATATAGGTTCGGTGACAACAGGTACCTCATGAATAGGTGAACGGGGAGGAGAGTCGCCTCGAATCGACTCTTCAAATTTTGAACCTTCATCGTCTGAATCACTCGAGGAAGAAGCAAGAACAAGCTTACGCTTCGGTTGTGTTTTCTTCTTCTTCGGTGGAGGAGATTGGGCTGCTTTTGTCAACTTTCGCTTCTTAGGAGTAGGGCCTTTTGCTCCTTTTGCAGCTTTCTTGATTTTCCCATTCTCTAGTTTCTTACCCCTGGTGGCAGGTTTGTCTGCGTCATTAATACACTGAAGAATCTCAGGTGTCAACTCTCTCGGACCCGAAGGAGGAAACTCCTTGTAGGTTTTGAAGATCCTGCTCTCCTCGGATACACCAGCATACATGGACTCTGGAATTGAGCCAAAAAAAAAATTAGAGGGATCAGTCACAATAATCTTGGTGGTATGAAACACACCAATCGAGGAGAGAGGAGAGTTGGCCATAGTAGGGACATGATATTTGTCCATAGCCCATTTGGTGATGATCGTCCAAAACCTAGCATAAGATATTTCAGTGTGCCGAGAGGTAGAGCCAAGGCTTTGAATCAACTGTTGCCACATGACCGAGCCGTAATCAAGGTTGATCCCATTATACATACCATAAAGGATGGTCATGAATAGTCGGTTGGCTCCGTCAGAACCTGCACCCCGCTCAGATAAACCCTTGAATAGGATCGTGAAAAAGCCGTTCCATTGAGGATGAAGGCATGACTTCTTGAATTTTGTCACCGTCGTCAGGATTTCTGTGTATCCCATGTTATAAAACATGGAGAACATTTGACCCACAGTGATTTAATCAGGGTTAACCCTTGATTCGTCAGGTTCAAACCCTAGAAGCCAGCAAAATCGCTGCTTACAAATGGAGGATTTGTTGTCAAGAATGTCGAAGTAGATACGATCAACAGATTTATCGTAGTGAGCGGTGGAGAAAACCC
Organism: Lactuca saligna; assembly: GCF_052625555.1. Classification (NCBI taxonomy): domain Eukaryota; kingdom Viridiplantae; phylum Streptophyta; class Magnoliopsida; order Asterales; family Asteraceae; genus Lactuca; species Lactuca saligna. The sequence goes on along the minus strand of NC_136419.1, from coordinate 203,307,532 downwards.
GTGAGAGACATTCCATCGGTACGATTTCAACCTTAGAGAGTGCGAGAATTAGTGCAGAGAATTTGAGACACTCCACTATTGGATACATAAATGCATCATAGGATATTGGGTTGAGATCGATCACCAGGCTTTGTTGTGGTCGGATTGGAAGAATGGTAGATCGGGAAGAGGTTTCATGGACTGAGGAGGAATCTGCCATTGTTGAACACTTCAAAGAAGAAGAGGAATAGTAGGAGAAAAACCTTTGCGTGCTTTGTGGGTTACGATGAAGAGGAGAAACTTCCGGGGTTGAACCCTTTATATCGGTTATAGAGGAGAGAGAAAAATTCGCCCCCAAATCTTCTCGAAACTTGGAACGGCGCTTGATGTGATTGAAAATTGACAGTTAGCGTCCCCGATGATTACGCATGAGAGAGAATAATGTTTCCTTTTAGAACGCGTGCCCGTCAAATCACTGTTGAAGCCGTTAATCTTCCGGCTGAGTCAGCACCTTATCTTTTAAATAGCTGTCATCAATAAAGAGAAGTAAGGACTGATAAAAATCACAACGTGTCCTTGTTGAGTACATTATTAATAACCAAAGCTTCATAAGGGAAAGTAGCTGGTAGAGAACCGAACCAGACTTTTGGAAAATCAAAGATGTTCGTGCATAGAGTGTCAAAGATAATGAAATAAAGCTATATCTACGTGGGAATTTGTGATGTCAATATAGACACAAAACAATAGATCACGGGCACAAATCTCTTCCTTCAAAGTTAAGAGAAACTTCAAAGTGTATGTGTGGTTTCCCGTTGAATTACGATCAAGCACCTGTTAAGAAGTGTTGAAAGGCATCTTTTAATGAGGCTTTAGAAGGGTGGCTTTCGCTTCGATTCAGAATTCCGGATCTTGACATAAGACCGAAACCGAACGAAGTACTTGTGAGACCGATGTGATCTGTTGAACAAGTAGGTTTGGAATATATTTAGTGACTTGTTGGAAAGTTGTTTGGTTTGAAATCCCAAAAAAAAAAATTAAAACTGCATTCTAGAGGAAGAAATGTTATGGTATCTAACAATTTCATAAGAATCACACAAAAAGAAAATTTGAGAATTTCATGATACGACCACTTGGGTGGATTCATTAATTCATGGGTGAAAGCTAGAGCAATTTTAATTGTTCACCGTCAATGCATTGTGGGTATTGAATTGTGGGTTTCACTTAGCACGTAGTGACACGAAGCTAAGATCATAAACACATAGATTGTGTAACCATAAACCTCAGTGGTAAAGGCCGAGAGTCTCAAGGGTTACGTTGGTGAACCGAAAGTATATGGAGAATATAAGGAGGTGTCTTAAGGACCGCATGTACCTTCTACTAGATAATCCTGACAGAGCATAGAAAATCTTAACTCATATGAGAAGAGTAAGGTAGCTTTATACCGAGTAGTATAAATTAGCCAGATTTGGAAGAAACGATAGATAAAGATCGAATCATTAAGGCCTACTCAAGATCGTAGAGGCTTAAGACAACATGTAGCAACATGCTTCAAGGGATCCTTAACCAGTTCATTGTGAAATTGAATCATACCTGCCTTAGATCCACAGTCGGTTATACTTGTATTCGTATCACCTAAGAAAAATAGAGAGATACACCAAACAAACCAAACACACATTCGAGACAGATAAAACTTAGAGAAGGTTTTGAATTTTTCTGGAAAAATAATACTAAAAACAAAAATATAAAATGTTTTTGGATTTTTGAAATTTTTTGAAAAAGAATAAAAACAGAAAGATAGAATACTTTTGGATTTTTGAAAATTTCTGAAAAAGAATAAAAACAGAAAGATAAAATATTTTTGGATTTTTGAAATTTTCTGAAAAAGAATAAAAACAGAAAGATAAAATATTTTTGGATATTTGAGATTTTCTGAAAAGAGAGGAACAAAACAAAAGTGTACAACCATAAACAACACCTTTTTGAGATAAGCGAAAACAAGTTTAGTGGGACCGAACCCGAAATAGACCGAGCGTTCGGTTCATTTCGGTTCCTGTGTGAACCACGCCCGAAATAGACCGAGCGTTCGGTTCATTTCACTTTCAACTTTTAGTTTTGAAAAGGTGTTTTTTGGTACTGACTCCGATTCTATCATACCTAGGCCTTACAGGATCTTACTGAAACTTGCTTCATGAAGGGCTTTGGTGAAGATGTCAGCCAGTTGATCAGTGGTTCGAACAAAGTGTGTTTCGACGTTTCCATCTTCCACATGATCCTTAATAAAGTGATACCTTAGTGCTATATGCTTGGTCTTGGAGTGTTGCACTGGGTTATGACAGATCCTAATTGCACTTTCTGAGTCACAATATAGTGGGATCTTTTTCATATTGAGTCCATAGTCCCGGAGTTGGCTTTAGATCCAAATCACTTGTGATGTGCAGGAGGCGGCTGCAATGTACTCTGCTTCGGCTGTAGATAGAGAAACACAAGTTTGTTTCTTCGATTGGCAGCTAACTAACTTTCCATCTAGGAATTGGCAGCCTCCTGTGGTGCTTTTTCGGTCTAGACCGCATCCGCCTAAGTTGGCAACCGAGTAGGCTTGGACAAAGAAGCCTGAGTTTGACGGATACCAGAGACCGAGAGAGGTGGTTCTCTTCAAATATCGGAAAATATTCTTCACTGCCAGCATGTCTGGTTCGCGAGGATTTGCTTGAAACCTAGCACAATAGCATACTAAAAACATTATATCGGGCCTGCTAGCTATGAGGTACATTAGGGAACCAATCATTTGGTGATATAGCGTGATGTCGACTGCCGGTTTTTCCAAAGATGGTGTGAGTTTGGTGCCGAACGCCATAGGGACTTTGACCTTTGAATCTCCCATCATGCTGAATTTGGCAATGAGAGTCTTTGTGTATGCTTCCTGGTTAGTAAAGATGCCTTTGGGTCCCTGTCTAATATTTAAGCCAAGGAAAAAGTTAATCGGACCCATTGAGCTCATTTCAAATTTAGTCTCCATCAACATCCTGAATTCAGCTGTTAGGCTGGGATTCTTTAAGCCGAAGATGATATCATCGACATAGATTTGAACAATCATGAGGTGGTTACCTTCCTTTTTACGAAAGAAGGTTGGGTCAACCAAACCCTGTTTAAATTTAGACATCTTTAAAAACTTCGCTAAAGTTTCATACCATGCGCTAGGAGCTTGTTTCAGACCATAAACAGCCTTATCCAAGATGTAGCAGTGATTTGGATGCTTTTCATTTATAAAGCCAGGAGGTTGCTCCACGTACACGGTTTCTTCAAGTTCGCCATTCAGAAAGGCACACTTCACATCCGTATGGTAGACCTCAAAGTTTTTGTGTGCGGCATAGGCAAGAAAAATTCGAACTGATTCCAGTCTTGCAACTGGAGTGAATGTCTCTGCGTAACCGATTCCTTCTTCCTGGCAATATCCTTTCACCACTAGCCGAGCTTTATTCCGGATCACATTGCCCTCCTTGTCCAGTTTGTTTCTGAATATCCATTTGAGACCGACAACTGAGATATCTTCCGGAGTTGGAATAAGTCTCCAGACCTTATTTCTTTCGAACTCATTGAGTTCGTCTTGCATTGCCTGAACCCAATCAAAATGATCAAGAGCAATATTGACGGTCTTCGGCTCTATTTTGGAGATGAATGAGTTAAATGTGCAAAATTCTACTTTGGAGAATAGAGCTGTTTGCTTCGCTTTTAGTTGTGATCGCGTTAGAACCTTTTCTGATGCATCACCCACTATTTGAGAAACTAGGTGATCTTTGGTCCATTTGATGAGAGGAGGAGAATTTCATAAGAGGGATCCAACTCAGCATTTACTTCTTCTTCTTACTCTGATTGTAAATCATCATCATAAAGCTTATCGGAATACTCCCCCTCGACAGATGATGAGACCTGTGGATGTGAACTAAAAAATCCTTCTTCTTTTTGGCTTGCGGGTTGTACCGGACCTTCGGGTGTTGTAGCACTTTCAGTTTCTTCTGGACTTTCGGTTGCTACAGGATTTTCGGGTGTACCCGGACTTTCGGTTGTAACCGGGCTATCGGGTCGTGCCGGACTTTTGGGTGCTACCGGGCTATCGGGTCGTGCCGGACTTTCGGGTATGTCAAAGAATGGATTCTCCCCCTGGATTTGTGAGTCATCTCGATATGAAGAGACTTGATTCTCCCCCTCGACTGAAGTGTTGCTTTGAGGAGGTTCGTTTCTAACCGGTTCTTCTTCTGACATTCGTTTGGCTGCATCTTCAACAATCTTCTTAAGGTGATCTACTTTGTTGTCTGCAGCTCCAGCTTCAGAATGAATTGCCTTCTCAGGTTCATTAATAAATCCATGAACTGGTCAAAAAGATTGGCGATTAATGCTGTGACCTGACTGGTTTGAGAGAAAATCTCTCCAATTGTCCCTTCGGTAGACTTCAACTTCTTGACATAATTGTCATCAAACGTCACATAATAGGTTTCTTTAATGCTTTTAAAGCGCTTATTCAGAACCCTGTATGCCTTTGAAGTAAGAGAGTATCCCAGAAAGATGCCTTCATCAGCTTTGAAATCGAATTTGTTGCGATGCTATTTGGAATTGAAGATGAAGCACCTCGAGCCGAAAAAATAGAAGAACTTGACATTCGGTTTCCTATTATTAAGAATCTCATAGGGAGTAAGAGAAAAACGCTTATTGAGATAAGACCTATTTTGAGTGTAGCAAGCTGCAACAATGGCGTCTGCCCAGAAATATAGAGGAAGAGATGCAAAACTTAGCATGGTTTGGGCTGCCTCACATAGGGACCGATTTCACCTTTCGACAATCCCATTCTATTGAGGAGTATAAGGGGATGAGAAATTGTGACTTGTTCCTTTGTCTGCTAAGAAATCTTCTAATTCTTTGTTCTTCAGCTTGCGAGTTGCCTTGGATTTGAGTTTTAGAAAGAACACCCAAGTAAAACTTGAGAAGTTATCAAGAATAACAAGGATGTATTTGTTACCGCCAATGCTCTCAATTGATGATGAACCACATAAGTCGATGTGAAGCAACGCAAGTGGTTCAATAACTTTTGTATTTATGATTGTTGGGTGACTTTGGCGACTTTGTTTCCCCATTTCACAAGCAACACATAAATGTTCTCGATTGAACTTGAGTAGTGGAAGACCGTGAACATGATCACCGATGACTAGCTTGTTGATGTCTTTGAAGTTGAGGTGCGAGAGCCTTCGGTGCCACAACCAACTTTCTTCTGAATGAGCTTTAGACAATAGACATATGGCTGGTTTTCCTTTGATTGGATTGAGATTCAGAGGGAACGTTTCACCTTTCCGTTCTGACTTTAGAATCACTTTGTTGGTCCTCTTCTCTATTATTTCTGAACCTTCGTCATCGAACGAAACTTTGAGACCGGTACCTCCCACCAGTTGAGACACACTGATGAAGTTATGCTGCAATCCCTCTACATAAGCCACCTTCCTGATTGTAAAATCCATATTGGTTATTTTCCCATAACCCTTGATCGGTCCATAGGAGTTGTTACCAAACTTGACGTTACCACCGTTTTGAAGGGATAGAAACTCCCTTAGTTCTTCCTTTCTTCCTGTCATGTGACGCGAGCATCCACTATCTATGTACCATTCTTCGTCGAACTGCTCGTCACTTATAACCTGCAAGAATTAAGCAGATTTACGAACCCAAAGTTTCTTGGGTCCTTGTGAGCCTTTCACAGAAACAGAAATAGCAAGAGAAGCATCAATAAGATAAGTTCATTTTATTAAGGTTGTTTTATCTTTCCTTTTAATAGTAAACACTTTGATTTTATTTGGGTTAGTTTCAAGTGTTTTGGATTGAGGTTCAGGAGTTTGCACTTTCACTTGCTTTTTGTCTTCATTTGCTGAGGAAATCTTGCTTTTTCCTTTCGAATCCTTCGTTGATTGAGAGCTTTGTGTAGGACACGATTTAGGCTTAGAAGAGGAATGAGAGAGAGAGAGAGAGAAGAATTAGAGGAATAGAATTTAGAATGAGAATCTTTCCTGACTTCTGGTTTGAAATGATCCTTTTGGATTTGATCATTTGAGGGACCGAAGCTGTACCTTCGGTTGCTATTTGCTGATGGACCGAAACTACCTTTTCGGCTATTGTGGGTCTCTGGACCGAAACTACCTTTTCGGCTGTTGTGAGTCTCTGGACCGAAACTGGATTTTCGGTTGCTGTTGCTATCAGGACCGAACCTATTCATTCGGTCTTGTCCTTTCTGTTGCCCAAAAGTCTTCTTTTGGTTCTTTTGATCAAATCGACCGAAGCTCCTTTTATCTTTATTTTCTTCTCCGTTTGGCTTGGAGTTTCTATTAAAGTGACTGTAGTTAGGATTTTGGGAGCGCCAAAATTGATTTCGCTCTGAGAGATTTTTCTTGTATCTCAGATTCCTCTGGTGCTTCTAATTTTTCACATGTTTCAGTTGTTTGTGAATATTTGCCTTCTGTTTCAGCTTCTGAACAACAGGTTCACTTTTCAAGAAAGAGGTTTCGCTTGTTGAGGAGACATATTCTACTGGAACCTCTTTTGTTCCGCTGGTACTGGGTATGTCACAGTTGGTAGGTTTATCTAGTGGTTCTGCCACGTATCTACCTTTTGCTTTCCATGATGTTCGCTTCGACAAACCAACTGTTTCATCTGCATTATCTATCGGTGCTGACCAGAAATATTCCTCACAACCATCTGCATTATCTTCATTCACCAGTACAGTGAGTTCGACTGTCTGATGTTCGGTTACTCCTGTGACCTTATAAACTTGATTGGGAGTTGTTCTGACCCTTTGGTAAACAACGACTTTTTCTTTAAGAACTGGGGACTTACTTTTGGATAAACGAGCGAATTCCACAGAATTTTTAGAAATCAAATTTTTGTGGTTTTTAGGTTCGCTCTTAGTAAATTCTGAACAGTCAACCTCATCCTCTACAAAGATTTCACTCATGTCATCGTCCTCATTAAGTTCAGATGCATTTTCATCATCAATTTTATTTTCTGAATTTAATTTGGTACTCGACGAGTCAAATTTTTGTATGGTTTCGATTCTGAGTTTCAACTTGTCATTTTCATCCAAAAGGTCTTTGAGCATGTTCTTATGGTCTTTGCACTTAATAAATGATTCAATTTTATCTAGACCAAACATATAAGTGGGACTTACATCATCTGAAGATACAACACTTTCACAGTTGTATACTTCGGCATCAATTTCATTCTCCTTTAACTCAAGAAAGGGAAAAATCATGCGATGGATTTTCTGGCCTATTTCACAGTTAAAATGCAGTTGTGTAATGTTAGTATAAAGTCTTTTTGCAATCAAACAAAAATCAGTTCTTTGTTTTAACAATTTAAGATTATATCTTTGCAAATAGATATTTTCATCCCTAGACCTAACCAGCTCCAACTCCTTCTGCTCAATCCACATTCTTCGCTCCTCACTCTTGGATGACACCCTGCTCATTTGGTCAGTTAGATTAGAATTTGTGACACGCGTTTAAGTCAAACAACTATCTAGATTTGAAATTCTTGAATTCAAGTTATTTAATTCTTTTTCATATGATGCTTGTGGAATTTTAAATTAAACAAAAATGGATTGTACCTTCTTGATCAGATCATCAAGTTCATTAATCTGCACACTGAGAGGCTTCGCTGTAAAGCACACGTCCTCTCGCTCCTTAGTCGCTTCATTTCCACCATCAGTATATATCCCCTCATCTGGGATACATCTGTCACCATCAAGCATCTTCCACTAGCGTCATCACTTTTTGCCACATAAGCCTTTCCGTGAGTAGGCTTTCTCACTTCATCATCTTCTGAGTCAGTCGACCATACCTGTACGCCACCGAACTCATCATCATCTACCGAACCTTGTACAGTTAAAGCATTCATTGTGAGATTAGTAGCAGCCTTCTTCCTTTTAATCTCCTCCAGTTTGTTCTTCAACCTTCAGCTCCTCTTTTGCTTTCTCAGAGCTGTAGCTTCCTTGCCAATTTCGGTTTTTGTTGGTAGGAAACTTCTTCTTGATGAACCTCCTGCGATTTGACACCATCATAGCATAGTCTTCATATGTCAGATCGTAGCCTCCCAAATTCAGATCATCTTCTTCTTCTGTTGTGCTCTTACCCTTTGACAGAAGGGCCAAGGACCCAAAGTTTGAGACCACGCTTTTCTCTTGCAACACAGTCTTTTTCCTGGGATTTCAGAATCCCTACTAGTTTCGCCAAAGAATACGACTTAAACTGCTCATGTGCTTTAACTGTCGACACAACCGCCCTCCATTCGGGTCTTAAGCCATTTAAGAAAGTAACTTTCTGTTCGATGAGCTTTCTTTCAATATCATGTTTGATCATCTTACTAAGAAGATGATTGAACCGATCGAACGTTTGTGTAACGGCTTCCTCTGGCTTCTGCTTGAACTATCCAAATTCTGAGAGAAGTAGGGTCTGAATCGAGTGCTCCAGATCTTCATCTGTGGAATACAATTCTCGCAGACGATCCCAGATTTCCTTTGTTGTACTGCATGAACTTACCAATCTAAACGTGTTAGATTGAAGGGCGAATCGAATCAGTCTTAATGCTTTAATGTTACATTGAAACTTTTCCTTTTCGTCCTGAGGGACATCCTTCACATCTTTTAGGAGATCATTGTACTCCTTCTGAGTTTAATGATTCTTGAAGTGCTTGAATGAGCGAATCGGCCAATTTTGATTGCTTCCCATATAAGATATCCATTATCTTCCGATCCAATAACGTAATCTTCAAAGTGTTGTGTCCACACTTCGTAGTCTTGAATGTAGAGTATTCGGATCTTGGTTGTTGATCTGATGCTGTTAGAGATGTTGATAGGATTGGATTGAGAATCGTCCATGCTTGATCGTTTAACCTGTTATAAGATCAGACTTTGTAATACGTAATATTAGGGCAAGATTAATAATTAATGAGATAGTCAATTAAGGAGTGACGGCTCAATAAATATCAATGAATGCGGAATGAACCCTAATCACTTCTTTGAGAGAAGAGATGTGTATGAATTACACAACCTCCTGCTCTGATACCAATTGATGAGATGAACATTCTCTTTGATCGATTAGATCTTACGCAGGTTTATCGGAATCATGCAAACAAAATAACACACAAAAGAATGAACCAACAATGAGTTGAATGATTCAATATATTCACGACTCAGCAGAGCTCGACGAAGAACTTCCGTTGTAGAGGCTTTTTAGGGTTACAATCGATAAAAACAAAAACGTTATGAATGATCAACTTCACAGCTACGTACCAAGATGCATGCAAGCATCTATAAATACTAAAACCCTAAATATTAAATCACGGATTGACAAGCCCAATCCGGATACAAAACTGGGCTAAGAAACGAGCCCAAGACGCAACACATTTTAAACACAACAATAACAACTTGGAAGCAGTGGCAAGCCCTTGTGCTTCTAGATTGAAAGAAGTTAAGACTGCACAAGTTCAGTCCATATGAATTTGAAATTGTCACTAACCTTGTCTTGTGATTATGGTTTTGAAAAAATTCACATGGAAAGGAACACATACACCATAAAATATAAGTGTCATAAGGTTTCTCTATGATTCATGAAAATGATGGTGAGGAAACACTTTTGCTAAGTAGATTGTTAGTGGATAGCAATTGTGACACTTGCATTCTCAAAGTCGTTAGTGGAGCGTGTGTGGGTAACTGGCACACTAACATAGACTTGTGAGAAATGGCAAAGGTCTAAACAATTGAGACTATGGTTACGACATCCCTTTTCATAGTTCTAAAATTGCTTAGATACACATGTGAGTTATCTAAGGAAAGGTGTATGATTGTGATAAAGTTTTATCAAAAGCATCTAGTATCAGAAATCTGAACTTTGGTAAGAGAGTCAATAAAGTATTGATTTCTAAAAGTCCAGCTATTTTCTGAGTACATGTCAAATCTAGTGTGAGCATAAGTGTTATGCTAATAATTATCATGTTAGTGGGAGCATGATTATTATGTTAAGTGTTAGTTATAGAAAACAAAAGGGTTTCAATTGGAAAGGTTGTTTTGCTATAATTAAGGGATAGGAAATTATACTTCATTTCAATTCAAAAAGCTTAGATTGAGATTTTGATCATCTTTAGTCAGGGATATATATATATATATATATATATATATATATATATATATATATATATATATATATATATATATATATTGCATTTTAAAATTTTGATTATGATTACAGCATCCCTCTTCATAGTCAAATTTTGAAAAAATGGAAAAAAATAATGTAGCAAAAGATTGGTCTAGTATCATATCTTTATGTGAGACATCATGAATCGTGTCCCATATGCTTCGGATATAGGATCGATTGCATGTGCCACAATCTTCATCTTTTCTAAATTTTCCAAATGCTCAGGGCATTAAGAAGGGAAAAGTCTAGAATTGGATATGACTAAAATGATTAAGCAATTGTCGAGGACAATCTGAGGTTTACCAAAGATTGGTTGCTCATGGACAGTTGGAAGTATAAGTGTTAATTTTGGAAAGGACCATAATTGACATATTCTGAAAAGAGGCAACGATTGTTCATAAGTGATAGTCAAAATGAGAATATGAAAATATTCCCATAGGTGGAAGTTATTCAATTTGTGTTAGATGAGAAATCTTAATGCAAGAAGGATGTGCAAATTAATGTACTTTGAATTTGAGACTTCATTTCTATGTAATTGATCTCCATTGGAGTGCTCTGTAATGTCTGTTGACAAGTCTTTGTGACTTTGTGCATAGTCATTACGAGAGGATCAATGCATATAAGTTCAGAATCTAACAGATTTTGTTAAATGGTAGGAATTTGAAATTCTTACATTTACAAAAAAGATTTGGGATTGTGAAATGAGCATCATTAGAATCATGTTCAATTGATTTATTTCACAAAGTAAAGATCATAGATAAACATAGTGTGCATACTTGTTGTATGGCATGATTAGTGTTTAGAAAACATAGTTTAGATGCTTGGAGCATGGGACAACTATTGCTTTAATTCAAGTATAAAGTTGATTATTTGAAACATTATACAATGAATAATGAGTAATCAATATGGTGTTTAAATAAAAGGTGTTTTATTTACTCTCAAAGGTGCTTGGGACCATAGAGGATTAGTATTATTCTTGTGTTTCACTTTGCATGTTTTGATTTCCAGAATAACTAGGTTATTCTTTCCGAATGACTAAGTTATTCAAACCATCCATAATCGATAATATGTTGGAAGTAGGTATTAAGGCAAGACTGTCATGAATCGGGTTTGTAGATGTCCAAGGTAGTGGGCATAGTAAGAGTTACAACAACATTCATGAGTACTACTGGAATAGGGATTCGAGTATTAGATTCAACCCACGCTCATTTGAAACACCTCATGGACTTTATCAGGAGTGATCATGAGATGATAATATCTTATATTCTTCAAACCTAGAGATATGAGTTGTTACTATGAGTTGGTTGTACATTGATTGCACGAAAATGCATTTGGTAACTCGATGTTATAAAACGTGCCTTTGTGTATGATTCAACAAGTAGTAGAACAAACCATATGAGTCGAAGTTTATCCATTCCTTTTACTTTCGGAATAAAAGTGATATCTGTGGGCCCCTCGATGATTTGGTGATGACAAACTAAGTGCTCGGCCAATGTCACACCCCCAAACCAAGAATGGCGGAAACGTCCGGGGGTGGAGGACTTCATGTAGAGTATCACAACAATGAGTATAATAGTGCTCAAAGTAAATACAACCATCACAAATATAATTGAAAAAGTTACATCAAAGTATATGTTTACATGATTCACATCAATTACATTATGATACAAAATGAACTGTTTGATGAATTATCGTCTCATCCTCAAAACGTTGTTGATTTCCTGTTTCACTGAATTCCTGAGAATACCAGTAGTTTTGAAAAAGTGTCAACACAAAGGTTGGTGAGTTCATAAGAGATTTCGTTAGAGAAGTAAACCGTTTTCCTTGTAAAAGCGTTAGAATATGTATCCAGTATATCCGATATTTTCTTTAAAATCTGTGTAATGTAGTCTTATAACCGAACACCAAAATGTATAAGTAACCACTCTTACTAATAGAAAATGATATGTGTTTAAATCGACATAAACACGCTTGAATTAAATGAAATTCCCGTAAATTCTTATGTTTGTTAATGCTTTATGTATATGTAGTCCTAAATCCCAGGACCGAGAAATAACAAGTATTGGCCATACTTAAAGATATAAATGTGGTTTCAAATGATGTGTAGTCATAAATACCAAAACCGAAAGTGTACAGTAATATCTGTACTTATTGACATAAAAAGTGATTTTAAATCGACATAAAACCCATTTAGGTTTTATAAAAGTCCCGTAAACTTTATGTTTTGTTATCTCCTTATGTGAGTCGCTATAACCAGACTATGACTGAATGAACCTGCCACGACGTTTCTCAGGCGTCGCGAAACTGAAATGACATTTGTCACCCATAGACTTGCAGGTTCCACTGTAGCTAGCAGCAAGGTGTGGGGTGTCAAACCCAATATAGATCTATACACAACTATCGCGTTCTCCCTCCAGGAGACTCTGATTATAACTACCATGAATTAGATCCCGCACTCGGACGTACGGAAAGAGATTGTCTCACAATTTAGGTTAACAAGTTTACGTGTGGTGTGCGTGAGTGTAAAACAGTTTTGTATGAATATACCCTTTTTGTACGAGTGTGTTATGTGATGTATCATAAACTATACCTATTATAGTTTATCTTGTAGATGTAAAATTGTAAAAGTCGAATATAGTGTTTTGTAGTATTTCGCATTTTATGTTATTTTACTAAGTCATTCTTTATGCGAAATGTAATGTTTAGACTTAGTATAGTTTTTGTCACTCATGTTCCCTATAAATAGGGACTGTGGTTAGAAGTAGAAGTATGTTTCAGATAACTTTGAAAATCTTTCTGCTTATATATGTAATCAGTCTTCATCAATATAAGACCTGATTAATATTTACTCTTCGTGTTCTTACTCTTCAATTACTAAAATCATACTTTGTGTTCTTAAATCTTGATAACAATTCTTTACAATTGGTATCAGAGCAGGATTCAAACTGCATCGATCTGATTTTCATGTTAGAATCATTTGCTTTTTGAGTTGCAACTTTATTCAAAATTTTCCGCGCATTTTGGTTTTGAAAATCACTTTAGATCTTCAGATTTGAATTGATTCTGTATTTGAATTGTTTAGCCGAGTAATCGATCAGTGATTAGTGATCAAATATGTTGATCAAATTCTCAAATTCATCAAGTTTTTCAAGCTTTCTGAAAATTTATGTGTTCATCAATGGCGAAGTTCAACATGAATACAATGACTTCCTTCTCTCACTTGCTTGGTTCTTCAACCAAAATTCCGATGTTAATTCCAGAATACTATGATCAGTGGGCTGATAGAATGGAAGATTACTTAAATGGAATTGATGAAGAACTTTGGAATTGTATCGATGGAACAATGCAAGCTCCTGTTAATGTTCAAACTATTGGTTCGTCTGCTACATCTACTGAAGTTGTTGATCAACAAAAACGGTTGAAGAATAATGAAAAGAGGTGCATGAGGGAACTAAGAGGTGCTCTTCCTCCTGTGGTTTATAACTACATTCATAGTTGTAAAACAGCTAAGGACATCTGGAATACTCTAAAAGAGAAGTATCAAGGTAGCGAAAAAACGAAGATCAATTCTGTGAAGCAATGCCTTGTTGAACTGAAAGTATTCAGACAAAAGGATGAAGAAACTCTTGAAAATTACTATGATCGTCTGAATGAGCTTATGTTTCGCTGAAATAGGTATGAAATCACTAGATCTCTCATGGAATTCAATTTAACTTTCATTATGGGTCTTCGCAAGGAATGGAGAAGTGTAAGTATGATGATTAACAATCAACAGAGTTTTGAAACAACTCAGTTGAATGATCTCTACAATCAGCTGAAAACGCATGAATACGAAGTTTCAGAGATATATGAAGAATCAAAACAAAGCCTTGGAGTTCCTTTGGCAATTGTTTCAAAGGTATCAGAAGTTGATGTTAACGAAAAAGATGGTTCACATGATGAAGGATTTTTGATGAACTCTGATGAAGAAGCTGTGGTTTTCTATTCAAACAACAGATTTAAGAAGTTTTTCAAAAAGCCTTTTAATCCAAGAGGAAAAATTAGTGATGCGAAGAGTGAAGTCACAAAATCTGGAGCAGAAGAGAGGAAGAAATTGGAGAAAGTTGATGAGAAACAAAAAGATGCGAAAGAAGTGAAGAAACTGAAAGGTGACTCAGGAATTTACTGTCACTACTGCAATGGTGCAAATCATTTTGCAGTCGATTGCATGTTGAGAAAGAAAGAAGAGAAGAAGGAAAAAGTTAAAGATGAAGCATATTATTCTGAAAAGATTGAAGAGTTACGTGCTAAGACCAAAGGAATGTCTCTGGTTGCGAAAGGTGAGACTGATGATGAAGAAAGTGGTACGTATCAGATCTAGTCATCAGGGTCTGATGACGAGGAAATGAGGCATCCAACACATGGAGCATTATTCACAAGCTTTGAAGATTGCAAAAAGGAAATTCAGGAAGATGCTTTGTATCCAAATCCACAGACAAGTCTCCCATGACCACCATGGTACGTGAAATACTTGAATCTTTTAATATTCCTTTATCTACTTATGATGCTGAAATTGTTTCATTTAATGACACTGTGGCTTATTTTGATTATGTTATTGTGTCTGCTAGTACTGAAGCTCAAAAATTAAACATGAAACTAGATGAGACACAGAAAGAATTAGAAATAAAGAGGAGCAAAATAGAAAAACTTGAATTGCAGATAAAAAATATAGAATGTGATAGGAATAATCTTTCAAATGATGTTAGATTGTTACTAGCACAAAGGAACATATTTTGTAATTTTGCAAAACGGTTATATGCAAAATTAACAGCATTACATCATTCCTCTGAGATTAGCAAAGAACAACATAGGAAACTTTTACCTTTTCTTGAATACGAACGCGAAAAAGTTGATGTTGTTTCTTATGATTGTGAAAGTACAATTGCTCAATTTGACAAAATACCTGATGATAGATATAAATATGGTATTGTCAAAATTGATGAATTTTTGAATGCTGATGAGTTAGTTAACATTGTCAATGAAAGTTTGACAAAAAGTGAACAAATGAATATCTTAAAGAAAACGGAAACTTCAGCTCTTGCTTCTCAATTCAATTATGTTGATATTGATGAAAATTCAGATAATGTGAGTGAAATCAGTGAAACATAAAAGAATAGGTTGATTGTTCTCAATTGTCAATCATTAACATCACATCTATGATTAAAGGTAAAGAAATTATTGTTGATTCAATAGTAGAGGATGAAATTGATAAATCTTTAACTTCGCAACATTGTAAGTTTGATAATGTGGAAGTTGAAAGTTGGAAATCTGATGATAATGAAGAAAACAGAGAAGAAATGAAAGATTCGCATGAATTACCTCAACGAGTAGTGGTTGATCAAGTGTTTGAAAATACGAAAGAATTTGATACTATTTTAAAAGAAAAAGGCTCACATTATTTGGAAACCAACAGTGTGGTATATCCAAATTTTGTATGTACTAATAAAACCATTTTTCCAAATCAAGTTTTTGTCACTTCAGGAAATGCTGAGAAAGTTCATCCTGAATTCAACAAAATGATTGAAAAGATAATCTAAAATCAACCACAGATGGTTTTTTCGCAAGTCAAAACACAGAAGAAAACAATTTAACTCAAAATTCTTATGGGTTTCAAAAACAAAAATCATTACAAAAATGGGTGGTTAAAGGTGAAACATCAAACAAAACTTTTGAAAAAGTTGAAAAATAAAGGCTAAAGTGAAATTAAATTCTCATGAATTCAAATAGATGGTTGGAAATTATTCAACAGAAAATAATGTTTCAAAAAGAAAAGCACGAAAATCAATTTTCTGGCAAGTGGTGTCAAATGATAAACCAAGAGATGAAAAAGCACACATGTCAAAAATAAAATCATCAAAATTTCAAAGTAAAAATAAACAAGAAGGTTCAAGTTTTAATAAAGAAACAAATTCTGTTGATAAAATTCCATATGTTCGCAAATATGACAATAATCGAAAATTTGAGAATTCGCAAACATTTGCAAATAATCAAAAGTTTCAAACTATTGGCAAATTCACGAATATTTCATCAAATTTGAAAGATTCAAGTCAAGCAAAAGTAAAATTTTCACCAAAACAACCAAAATTTTCAAATCCTTCAATTTCAAAACAGACCAAAGTTTCATATACAAAAGGAAAATCTAATGTGAGTACAATCAATCGTTGGTTTGATGGGAAAGGAAGAAAAATATCAAAGTGGGAAATTTACAGAGCAATAAATTAAGAATGCATTTGACAAGTTCGCAAATACCTCTTCAACTACTAGTTCATCATCTTATCATTCGTAGGTTCCAATTCAAAAATGGAAACCAGTTATCAAAAATATGAATGTTGTGAAGGATAAGATTGCAATCAATGGAAATCCAAAACTATTGAATGATTATATTTCAATATCTAGATTTGATGATGTTGATATAATGGATTCTGTCACAAACAAAGTCAAAACATGGTTTTTAAATTCAAAGCATTTGTTCATTCTACTAATGATGGACCCAACAAGTCTTGGGTTCCTAAATTTTTCTACTAAATGCAGGTGATGTGTGACGAGCAATATGATACGAAATGGTATATTTATAGTGGTTGCTCTCGTCATATGACTAGAAGGAAGGAAAACTTGCGAGATTATAGAAGCTTGGAAAATGCAGGAGTAGTTAAATTTGGGAATAATCACAAGTGTCAAGTGAAAGGCTATGGGAAAGTCACAAATGGACAATTTACTGTGAACAGAGTTGCTTATTTTGAAGGTCTTCCACATAATTTGATAAGTGTGTCCCAACTTGTTGTTGGTACTGGAAATCAAGTTGTATTTAATGAAGAAGGAAGTATCATTTCAAATGCAAAGACACATGAAATACTTCTCAAATCCAAAAGATATGGTGATATGTTTACATTGGACATCAAACCAATTGTGGGAAAACCTGATGTGTGTCTACTATCAAAAGCATCCAATGATGTCAGCTGGCTTTGGCATAGAAGATTGTCACACTTGAACTTTCGAAATATTAATAAACTTGTCACTGAAGATTTAGTTCGAGGGTTACCTGTACTAAAATTTGACAATGATTCTTTGTGTGCAGCTTGCAAACAAGGAAAAAAACATAGATATTGTCATCCGATTGTGATAGATTTAAAAATCGTAGAACCATTGGAACTTCTTCATATTGACTTGTATGGACCGTCAACTGTTGCTACAATCAATAAAAAGTGGTACATTTTAGTTATTGTCGATGATTTTTCTCGCTTCACATGGGTGTTTTTTCTCAGGTTAAAATCGGAAGTTGCTCAAACGATGATTGATTTTATCAAAAAGATTGAGCTTAGTCTGAAAAAGAATGTTCGCAAAATTATAAGTGATAATGGTTCTGAGTTTAAAAATCAAACTCTTGATTCTTTTCTCACCAGCAAAAGCATTTTGCATAATTTCTCATCACCATATACTCCGCAACAAAATGGTGTTGTTGAAAGAAGAAATCGATCTCTATGCGAAGCAGCCGGAACCATGTTAACATATGCGAATCTACCTCAATATCTTTGGGCGGAAGCAGTTTCCACTGCATGTTTTACTCAAAATCGATCATTCATACATCGAAGATTCAATGTTACTCCATATGAAATAATCAACAATCGGAAACCTAATGTAAAATTTTTCCATGTTTTTGGTTGTATATGTTTTATCATGAATCTCAAAGACAATTTGTCCAAGTTTCAAGCTAAAGCTGATGAAGGAATTTTCTTAGGATATTCACAGAATTCAGTTGCATACAGAGTGCTTAATAAAAGAACTCGAAAAGTTGAAGAAACTTTCAATTTAACGTTTGATGATTACTATCTTAAACCAATGAATACTAAATTTGACAATAAATGAATACTTGTGGATTCAAATACTCCAATGGATCATTCTCAAATAAATGATTTTGATTATGATTTAATTTTTGGAATTCCTGACAGGTCTATCATAGCAGAAAAGAATGCTCTTGATAATCAAACATCAGAATCCTCAAAACATATTGATGATTCGACAATAGCTACAACGTCAATAACTTGCGAAAGTATGTCTGATGCTCATATGGAGGACGAGCAAATGAGTAGTCATGAAGATTGTCAGCCAACTTTCGAGGGGGAGAATGAAAATATGGATCATCAAGTTGAGGGGGAGCATTCGCAGACTCAACAGGAATATCATCTTGAGGGGAGCATCAACATCAACAAAATGATGAGTTTCATGAACTAAATGATAATTTTTCTGTTGCAGGATCTGAAAATGAAGATATGTATGAAGATACACCATTAGAATTTGATTCTAATTTTCCACCACTTGATAAATGGACAAGAAATCATCCAAAGGAATAGGTAATTGGTAATGTACAAGATGGTGTGTTGACAAGAGCTCAAATTCGTGCGAAAAATGAGGTACTGAATGCGAACCAAGAACTATGTATGTTTAATGTCTTTATTTCGAAAATAGAGCCAAAGACAGTAAAGGATGCAATGGAACACTCAGATTGGGTTGTTGCTATGCAATCTGAACTGGCTGAATTTGAAAGAAACAAGGTTTGGAGATTAATTCCTAAACCTTCTGATGTTTCAATTGTAGGATTAAAATGGATTTTTAAAAATAAAACTAACAAAGATGGCAATATTATTCCAAATAAAGCTAGATTAGTAGTTAAAGGTTATTCGCAACAAGAAGGAATAGACTATGAAGAAACATTTGCACCTGTTGCAAGACTTGAAGCAGTTTGCATATTTTTAGATTATGCAGCTCACAAAGACTTTGATGTTTATCAAATGGATGTTAACTGTGCATTCTTAAATGGAGAACTAGAAGAAACTGTGTATGTTGAACAACCACCAGGATTTATAAACAATGAACATCCTGATCATGTTTACATCCTAGATAAGGCTGTATATGGATTAAAACAAGCACCAAGAGCCTGGTACGCAACACTTACAAATTTCTTGAAACAATCTAAATTTAAACAAGGATCAGTTGACCCCACATTATTTCGCAAGAAAGTTGGGAGTCATCTCATGCTTGTTCAAATTTATGTTGATGATATTATATTTGGCTCAACTGATCCAACATTGTCACTTGAATTTGAAAATCTCATGAAAAGTCAGTTTGAAATGAGCATGATGGGAAAAATTAATAATTTTCTTGGTTTAAATATAAGACAGAATAGGGATGGAATCTTAATCAATCAAGAAAAATATACGAAGAACTTGCTTGAAAAGTTTGGCATGACAAATAGCACGAAACTAAGAGTACCAATGGCAGTAGGAACAAAACTAACTCCTTCGTTAGATGCTCCAGTTGTTGATTTAACACTTTATCGAAGCATGATAGGGTCTTTATTGTACTTAACTTCAAGTAGACCTGATATTATGTTTTCGGTTTGCAATTGTGCTATATATCAAGCTAATCCCAGAGAACCTCATTTGACTGCAGTGAAAAATATTTTTTGCTATCTTAAGGGAACAGTTTCGTTAGGACTTTGGTATCCTTCGAAAACAGGTTTTTTCATTCAAGCATTTTCAGATTCTGATCTAGGAGCATGTACTTTGGATAGGAAAAGTACGAGTGGTGGATGTCAACTACTGGATGGGAAATTAGTGAGTTGGCAATCAAAGAAACAAACTTGTGTGGCTATATCAACTGCTGAGGATGAATATGTTGCTGTTGCTGCTTGTACTTCGCAAATTATTTGGATTCAGAGTCAACTTTGTGACTATGCAATAAACATGAAAAAGATTCCTTTATATTGTGATTCGCAAAGTGCAATTCGTATTTGTCATAATCCAGTACAACATTCAAAGACAAAACACATTGCTCTTCGATATCATTTTATCAAAGATCATGTGGAAGATGAAAATGTTGAGATTCATTTTGTTAAAACTACTGAACAACTTGCTGATAGTTTTACAAAACCTCTTGATGAAAAATCATTTGTTAGAATTTTAGAAGGTTTGCGGATGATTGATGCGAATTCAATGTCAAAACCTTGAGGAGAGTCTTGTTCAACAGTTATGAATCAAACGTGTTTAGATGTTACTGTTCATTCATAGGATTCGCATGGCTTCGCATCTACATCTTTTCGCATTTGTGATCATAACAACTACGGTTAGGATTATACTTTGTTTTGTAGTTTTTAATTTTTGAAAAATCAAAAATCCAAAAAGATTTTATGTTTAGTCAATTTTTTTTAAAAATTAAAAATCCAAAAAGATTTTGTTTGATTAGGTTTTTAGTTTGAAAAATTCAAAAATCACAAAAATATTTTTGTTTCTATATTCTTTAAACATTGTGTGCTGAGAATTTTGTACAGGTTCAAATGCGAAAAAGTCATGCTTATGTGTTTCTACGAGAAGGTATTAAATTCTTTTTAAACTAGTTAGGATGTCCCTAGAAGCATGTTGCTGTATGTAGACCAAAAGCCTCGACAAGACTCTATGTGTTCACAGAAATCCTTAATGAAATTTTCACATGAAAATTTCTTCCCAATCAGGCTTATATTCGCATAAGTCAAAAGAGCTACCTTACTCTTCTCAAATGAGCTAAGAGTTTTCTTTTTTGTCCATTTGTAGAGATTTGTCCTTGAGGTCTTTGATCAAACCAATCAAAACCTAGACAAATCACAAGTCTGTGTTTATGATCTAATATCATGAGTCCGTGATGAAAGTGAAACCTAAACATCCAAAACCTTAAGGAATGGACGGGGAACTTTGTTCCAAATTTTTACGAAACATTTGTTTCAGTATCAAAAATTTCGAAACTCCAAATCATATTCAATTCGTATGAGTGGTCTTGATCAAATATTGGTAACCAACAATATTTGTTACCCAACAAGATTCAGAACAAATTTTTCTTTTTGAATATGATTTCAGTGTGAGTTTTATTTGCAAATCCTTGTCATGAAAAATATTTTCTAAAGCAAACTTGTCACTGACTACACTGGTCAAACAAGTAATTTCATTTACAATTTCTCACCTTATGTTAAGGTTGATATGTAATGAAATTTGAAACCAATCCCAAATGTCTTTTAGAAAGAAGCCCTTCGATACTTCTCTATAAGTATTCGATTGTAATTCACGGGAAACCACACAAGTTGTTGATTATCTCTCTTGATGATTAACGAAGCAACCTTTGCCTGGGGTTTAACTGCATTTATGTCAAATTTAATTTTTGACATCACAGAATTCCAAATTTTTTATTTTACTTTCTCATCTTATTTTTTTGACACAATGCACACACGAAATCCTTGAGGTTCTAAGTAAAACCAACTCAGACTGATGATTTCGCAAAGCTGGCAAATGACTTCACCTTATATCCCAAAAGTGAAAGAGTCCTGCTTCCATGCGAAGGGTTTTTAACGGTTCGAAATCTACAACGGGAAACTTGACAGGCTGTGTACTCAAGATGGTTGGTATTCTATCCGGTTTTCAAGGAGATGGGACAGTTACTTTTTTAAGCATGGTTATCTTTTACCGTCATGATCCGATTTTCAAGGTGCCACGTCGGATAACATTAAATGCATCCCGATTAATTTCAAATTAATTTGGGTAACCTATAAAAGGGGGATCAAGCACACTATATACGGTTACGCAAACAGAACTCTCACAAACCTTCAAAGTTTCAATCTTGATCAAATCTCTTTTCTTTCAAACCCTAACAATGGCAGTCACTCAATCCAACACTGATGAAGTTCTTTCTCAATCCCTGATGAAGATCCAAAGCACAAATTATCAAGTTGATTCAAGAGTGTATTCTTATCATGATGGTTTGAAGATGCTTATCGTTGCTCTGAAACGATCACCTCTATCTACTGCCATGTTTAGTTCCTTCTCCGTACCAATGACATGGTTATCCTTGGCAGTTTCAACGACATCTTACAATAATACAACTGATGTGATAACTTTCAACTTGATCAACAACACAAGGGTCAAACTTTCCAAGAAGGTGTTTGTTGAATTCTTGCAGATTCCAAACAATCCTCCATTTTTCAAACCTGTTAACTCTCAAGTTATTCACATGTTCAATGAAATGGGTCATCAAACAGATCTTGAGAAGATTAGTGACTTTCGAAAGTTTGGGTTGTCGTGCATATGGAATTTCTTATTTGGAATTTTTCTCAGATGTCTAACAGGAAGATCAGTTGGATTGGATAGAGGACGAATGGAGGTTTATGCTATGGTTATGGGCATATACTATGACCAAAATGTTGATTATGCAACCCAGTTATGGAAGGAATTTGTTCAGAGTCTCAAAAACACAAATTCTGAAAAAGGGATCTCGTGTGCAAGGTATTGGAGCTTAATTTTGGAGAAAGTTTATGCAAAAGAAGGGATTCAAGTACCGGAGGATGTTGAAGTTGCTGAATTTTCTTTGTTTTACTTTCCAAAGGAAGTAGAAGATGATGAAGCAATTTTTTCTCATGTGGCTTGCATTCCTGATGCAATGCTTCGCAAGGTTTCTCCAACTCACAAAGTCTTGGTGAAATATTTGCGAACAATTGATCAATCAGTACAGACGGGAGTATTATTAGAAGTTGCTGCTCCGTCAAGGACGAAGAAATCCATAAAGAAGGATGCGAAAATTTCTTCTTCAAAACAAGCTCAAGATGAAGGTTCACCCAAATCCAAGCAAGAAATAATACCTTCAAAGTCTGGGGTATTGAAGAAAATTCGCAAGGCTGAGGTGAGCAGTAAAGGAGTTACAATTCGCAGTCTTCCAGCCCCAGTTTCTCCAGGAAAGAAAAGACAAAGAGCTGAACATGTTGCGAAAACCATGCAACATAGTCTTACAAAAAGACAAAAACTAGTGATTCGCAATGCATCATCTGATGAAGAAGTCGTTCCAGAAACTCCACCAGTGATGTCTACGGTAAATGTTTCATTACCCATAATCACAACTTCGCAAATTTCTACCACAACACCACTCATTGAATCACTCGAAATAGTCACTACCAAATCAATTTATGAGGAGGTACCTATTTTTGATATGGTTGTTAACGTATCCGATACGGGGGCACCTATCACGAGTGTTCAAACCACATTACCTATCACCTTACCTATTTCTTTTCAAATTGTTTCAATTCCATCTACAACTCTATCCACCACCACATCAATTTTTCATCATCCTCTTCAAAATCCTTTTACAACACTTTTTCCCTCACAGTCACCAGAAAAACCTCAACCTTCGCAAGCTGAAGCTGAAAATGAAACTGAAGGAGGAGTCTTTGGAGGGGTATTTGAAGATATTCATTTTGATTCAGAGGAGGAGGATATTCATGATCATATGCTTATGACAGGAAAACAATTTAAAATCCTGAATCATAAATTGAATGCTATTATTCAGTCACAAGCTGATTCTGGCAGGATGTCTTCAATCTCAGCTATGGAAGTTGATATAATGCTCAAGGGTGATGAGAAACGTATAATGCAGAAGGTTGATCAATCCGATAAGAATAATGAGCTTCGCATTCAAGCTCAAGGGAATAGCTTTTCATCAGTGATCCAAGATTTGAAAACAGTTACAAAAGAACGTCATGTTCTTTTTGTACAAGATGTGAAGAAAGTTAGGGAGGATGTCAACTACAAAATTCAAGAGTTGCAAACTGATCTTACGAAGGAGCTTCAGGAAATTCAAAATCATAATGTTGATGTTCAAAAGTAGATTGAAGAGCTTAAAACAAACAAACAAACAACAGAGCGTTTTGATCAACTGATTCAGATGGTGACAGAGCTTAAAATGCTGATTTTTCAATCTTCATCAACACATGTTCTTACTCCTGAGTTCTTGTCTCTAAAAGTTAACACTTTAGAACAAGCAATTCAGAAAGCTCTTGCTCCACTTGCTAATTTTACCTCTTTACTTCCAAGAGGTGCCCTACTTGCTTTCACAGGGGTGCAAGGGGGAGAGAAAAGCTTAAGTAAAGAGGAGGATGCAAAGACTGTGGGAAAAGTTATATCTACCCAACTCAAAACTACTCTTCCCATGCTTACGAGGAAAATTTCTTCAACGACAATAACCACAAGACTTATTGCCAAAGGAATTGTTATTGGAGAAAAAGCAGGAGGTTCGAGTTCAAAACCTCAAACAAAAATGGAGGGAAAAGGAAAAGGAATATTATATGAAAAATCAAAGGATGAGAATAAAGCTGAGGTTGAAGCAGAGATGGAAAGAATGAGGCAGATACAAAGTATCATGAGGCAAAGGGCAAGTGATCCTCCCACAATGAACAAAGGAGATCCATTGTAGCTTTACTCTTATGAAACTATAGAGTCTAAAGTTGTGGGGAGGGAAATGTATGAATTCGAGAAAAAGCCAAAGGAAAGTTATGACATTGCGAATTCAGACAATTGCCAGCTGGATTTTCCGATCAATGAAATGCTTTTCATCAATTCTCAATACAAGATCAGTGAGAAATTTGATAATCCCAATGATTATACAAACATGAAAATCAGATTTCATGCTGTCTTGGGGAAGAATCCAGATGAAGTTTGGTCTTTATTGAAGATCAAAAAGGTGATGTCAATCAACAAAGATATATTGTTTGAAGAGTTTTGATATTTTGTTATCCGAGCAGACAACAAGCAATATGACTTCACAGTTTGCAGATTTTCCTCTGATGAATTGCAATGATTTGATTCAAGTTGCTCTAATTTTGAAGCATATGGAAGAAAATAAGCTAAAAGGCTCTGAGACTGATGTGTTCAAGATAGGATTCGCACATGTCAAGACATTCATCGACAATTATTTCGATTGTTTGGCTCTTACTGATGATGAATTGGCAAATGCGTTGGGAAGAGAAGTGAAAGTTCATTGGGAAGAAACTTTATCCCAGTCAGCACTGTCAAAATATAGTGTTGGGGAAATTTGTCTAAAACCTTTTGGAATGGTGTTTTCAGGGAGAGATATGAAAGGGAATCCTAAGAAATTTTCGTTTAAAGTCTCAGAAGTGGAAAGGTAAAATTTTTCGCAATATACGCACTTCATGGTTCGTATGAACAATTGCAAGAAGAACAATGGAGGAGACAAGAAGGATCTCAAGAAGGTGATCTCCTGGTATGGAGAAGTATGAAAAACAATTCACTTTGCTGTTCAAAAGCTTGTAAATTGAATAACTTCGACTGTTTACAAAGCGGGAGATTGTAGATGTAAAATTGTAAAAGTCGAATATAGTGTTTTGTAGTATTTCACATTTTATGTTATTTTACTAAGTCATTCTTTATGCGAAATGTAATGTTTAGACTTAGTATATTTTTTGTCACTCATGTTCCCTATAAATAGGGACTGTGCTTAGAAGTAGAAGTACGTTTCAGATAACTTTGAAAACCTTTCTGCTTATATCTATAATCAGTCTTCATCAATATAAGACCTGATTAATATTTACTCTTCGTGTTCTTACTCTTCAATTACTAAAATCATACTTTGTGTTCTTAAATCTCGATAACAATTCTCTACATATCCAAAATGTTTGTAATATATAAGAACTCTTTTATGAAAATGCATTAGTGTTATGAATCCATAAACTATGCTTAGTATAGCCTAATATACGTGTTCTAAATGAATGAATAATCTTATCAGGAACGACTAAGTTTCAGTTTATGATGATAAACTAACAAGGAAACACATTCAATAATTAGAACTTATGGTTATACGCTTTGCTCAACATAATACAAAGTGTTATGAAATTTATATGCGGTTAACTAAATTTAACCTTTCTGCGTTGTTTTAGAAAAGTCATAGAAAAATCATACGAAGTCGAAAACTAAATATGTAAATTCTGAGAGTTCCCAAAATGTGTCTAGTTTACTCATAATTTTTATCATGATTTTTAATGACCTCCAACTTGGGTGAAAAAGTCCATAATCACAGACTGGTCCGGATTGGTGTTTGAAATGATAGTCAGTTTTGTAAAAATCACCATAAATTGTAGAAAAATCGTATGGAGATGTGAAAGTAGTCATTTTAAAGCTAAGAACTTGAACTACTTGCACCTTGTACAGTTTCGGGAAAAAAAATGTTTAAGGTTCCCAAAACAGTTCGTGAATGGAGTTGAACTTTTCTGATGAAGGATGTTAGAAAAGTTTAGTTATGTTCTTGGTGTTTTAACTTGTATTCCCCCCTGGAAACTTTAGAAAACATGAAAATGTAGGGGTATGAACTCACCTTGAGTGATTTCAGAAGATGGATGATGGAGAAAAGAAGTGTTCAACTAAAGAACACTTGGGAAGTGCTTGAAAATTTGAAGAGCTAACAACAAATATGACGATATTTGTGTAAGAAATCAACGATTTTAGTAGAATGATGTGTAAAAATCACAAGGAGGATGTTAATACTTACCAAAAGTAGAAGAAAAGTTTGGAGTATAGCCTTGAATCTCGAATTTTTAGAGAGAAGAAGTAAGAGAGAAGATATGTTTGATCTTTGGTGGAAGAATGAGAAAATGAGAGAAGTGTGAGGAGAGAGGAGACTTTTCTAGGCTTTGACCAATTATGAGGTTGGAAAAATGTGGGAAAAGTACAATGAAGTGACTAGGTAAGGGCTGATGGTGAATAGTGACATGGAGTGGGTATGGGAGTGGTTGCTTGTGTCATAAGGTAATGTAAAGTCAACACTCCACCTTAATTATTCACCCACTAGATTTTATTATTTAAATAAAAATTTTCATGAAAATATGATTAAATTATGAATATTTAGTATCTTTTATATTAAAATATGATTTTTGGAGAAAATCCCGCGTTAAAATCACGAAAAACGAGCTCAAAATGTGAAAAATATTGAAAATGGGCCAAAAATATCAAAATTCTGAAGTCTGGCCGGAGGTTCGGTCCTCTGATGCTTAGAACGGAGAGGAGAACAGAAAGACCGAGAGAGGGAAGGGAACCGAGAGTAGAGAAGGAAGGACCAAGAGAGGAAGCGGGGATCGAGAGGAGATAGAAGACCGAGAGGAGAAGAGAGGACCGAAAGTAGAAGAAGGAACCGAGAAAAGGGGAAGGAAGACCGAGACTCGGTCTCTGTTCTTGGCGGGTTCGGCTCTCGGGTTCGGTTCCAGGTATCGGTTCTCAGGTTTCAGCTACAGGTCTCGGTTTCGGCTGGGGCAGCGAGGTTCGGTCTCAGCTGCTAGTCTCGGTTCTCAGGTCTCGGCTCCAGGTTTCGGTTTCGGTTGCTTAAGGTTTCGGTTCTTTGCTGCTTTCGGTCCAAGGAGTTAGGTCCTAAGAGGCTTCGGCTCCTTAAGTCCGCTTTTCTCATTTTTACCCCGTTTTAAGCTGTTTTTTACCCGGTTAAGGGTCGGGATGGCGCGAAAGATTATAAAAAGTTTAAGGAACTTTTCGGAGAGATTTGGGAGAGATTTCACATCCTTGGAGAGATTTCTCATACAAAGAGAGATTTCACATTCTTGGAGAGATTTCTCATACAAAGAGAGATTTCTCATACAAAGAGAGTTTTGTGAGAGATTTCACATTCTTGGAGAGATTTCTCATACGAAGAGAGTTTTGGGAGAGATTTCACATACTTAGAGAGATTTGGGAGAGATTTCACATTCTTGGAGAGATTTCTCATACAAAGAGAGATTTGGGAGAGATTTCACATTCTTGGAGAGATTTCTCATACAAAGAGAGTTTTGGGAGAGATTTCACATACTTAGAGAGATTTGGGAGAGATTTGACATACATGGAGAGATTTGGGAGAGATTCTAAATAGAGAGAGATAGAGTGAAAACGATTGAGAGAGGTTTCGTGTGTGGCATTTGTGAGTGTCCGGATTCGCCACGCAAGGTCCGTAAACCCTGTTAAGGCTTGTTTAAGGATATTACACGCTCCCGATGAGTATGCAACATTGTTTTATCGGTTTGGCTCGCTACATACCACAGTTTTTAGGTTAAGGAGATCTAGGTGTTTGCACTTTTTGATTTATGATCTCCCATTAGAATAGTGAGTTGTATAGTATTTACATAATGTAAACTCTAGTACTTACGGGCAAATTGAGTCGAACGGTTTGATTTGTTGACTTTAGTAGACTTTGACTTGACCGAAAATTGACGGTTGTCACATCATCCCCCCGTTAGAGGGAATTTTGTCCCGAAATTTGAATTTAGGCAAGGAGTAGGCACGAATAATCGAGTCAAGGAGTGGGGATACTTCCTAATCGACTGATTCTCGCGCTCCCAAGTGACTCCAAGTCCTTGGTTAGTATTCCAATGAACATTCACTAATGGGAAGCGGCATTGTTTCGTCCGCTTGACCTCTGTCCATGGTTACTACGGTTCTTCCAAGAAGGTGAGGTTCTTGTGGAACTCGATCTCGTCGAGGGGAATTGCAAGAGTCTCATCGGATAGATACTTTTGTAAGTTTGGGACGTGTCGGGTAGGATGTACTTTACTAAGGTCGCGGGAGTAGATTGAAGTAGCGAGTTACAGGGCTGATTCTGACAAGAATCTCGAAAGGCATAATTATCTGGGGTATTGGCTTTCCATGCTTTCCGAAGCGTACTAAGCCTTCCCAGAGTGAGGCTTCCAGAGGAATTTGGTTTCTTAATCTGGTGTTCTAAAGGTTTCTCCCTCTTGCTTCTCTTCCTGGTCAAGGGTTGCTTCCTTCAGTGTCAAAGTTGGGAGGGGGTTCCGTATTTTACGAGAAGTTCCAAAGGAACTAAGATGATAGGTCAGCGAGACCCAAAATTTTGGCGTATTCCTGCTAACGCCTTTGGTGATGAGTGTTTCTCAATGGTTTTGATCAATTGAAAGGGTCCTTAAGAATTTCCACCTTGATAATGATGTGTCTTAGGAATTGGACTCCTCAATTCCAAAACTCGTATCTAGAGAACTTTGGGTAATGCTTCTCTGATCGTATTATTTTCATGGTTTGTTATGGCTGCTCTCCTTGGTTTCCTTCTTACTACAAGGGTAAATAAGCAAGTCATTTATAATGACAATGACGAAGTGATCCTAGTAAGAATGGCATATCCTATTTATTACGTTCATGAATTCTACGAGTGGGTTCGTCCTATCCGAGGGGTATCACTACGAACTTGCAGCGTCCGCATCGAAATTGGAGGATTGTCCTCGGACATCCTTCTTCAATACTCGCGACTGGTGATATTCAGATCTCAGATCCAATTCATGAAGGGTACCTCGTTCCTTGCGGTTGGTCGGCCTATTCGTCTATGCGAGGTAGATAGTAAAGGTTTCTATTGGAGATATTGTGGGGGCCTCTGAAGTCGATCGAATTACGAGCAATTTGCCTTTCTATTTGAAGAATAAGACCAGAGTTTTCCAGGGTGAGAAGCTTGGTTTTTCAATTTCATTGTTGAGTAGTTCAATAGGTTTGACCTGACAGTTCTTGTAGTTCGGTAGGAAGCATGTGGGTTTGGTTTGCGCGACTAGGCCTTTTCGGATGGTAGGAAATTCACTCGTCCTCCTGAGAAACCTTGGCCCGAAGTTCATGGCAGGACTCGCACCTGGTTGTATCCGTCCCAAGCTTCCGTGCTTGAACCTTGTATGTTGTATGCATGACATTCCTGAAAGGTCTCCTGTAAATACTTGTGATAAGGTTTCGAGATGTATAACACTCCTCTAGTGCGTGTTTTGGAGTTTCATAGCGAGAGATGACCTAGAGGTCCATGCTAGATGTTTATGAGAGATGAAGGTTTCGATATTCGGGGGGTTAGGCGAAGGGTCCTTTTGTAGTCGTTAAATCGGGAAGATGAGGGCTATATCAATCAAAATTGGATAACGAAAACAATATATTTTTAGATAACATGAGATAAGTTGTATTCGTAAGAAGAGATCACTAGAGTGATAGAGTGTCTTGTGTTTCTTTTTTGTGTGTTCCGTTTTGTTTGATGTTATGATTATTGTAGATGATTCATACCAAAGTGTCTAGCACTGGTAGTGGGTGTGTTTCGATAGCCAGTAATGATACTTGATATCATGATCCCTGACAGGTCTCCTTACGATCGAGCGGTATATGAACGTCGTATGTAAGTTGATGTTAGTGAAATAGTCGAGTGGGTGACCCCACTCAACCCCTAATACTAGACATGGAATAGGAGTCAGGATGGAATTATTTGTTTCAAGACTTTAGTATTTTAATTTTAATTATCCCCGATGTATGGACAAGGTCATCACAACTTACAGGTAATGATCCTAAGGTCATTTATGAATGTCTTTGGTTTGATTTGTATGAGAGAGAGTATTTTAAATACTTTTTAGAAAGACGGTTACTTTAGTAAGCGTACCATATTCATTACAAACATATAGTACTTAAACGTTCTTGTCGTTGGAAACATTACAAAAGTCTTCACATGGTTCCCTTGCTGCTCCTGTTGGTGTGTTCATCACACTCCTCCTGCTCCTTCGTCATTCTTCTCAGTTGCACATTCTCTCTTGAAGTGTCCCGTTTCACCGCATAGGTAGCATACTGGGTCTACCTTGGTGCAGGTGATTGAAGGGAGGTTCTGGGTTGGGGCCTTATAGAAACGGATGGTATGCCCTTTCCTATTGCAGTTTTTACCGTGCATCTCCCGGAAAGCCCCATAGTGATGAAAGCCACATTGGTTGCACTTTGGGAGTGATCCCTCATATGGTCTGGCCGGCGTTTGGGTGGCAGACTGTAACAACGTAAATTTTAAAAACCAATTTTTTCATTTTTGCAACCATCAAAACCTCCATTAATATTTTAAATTCAAACGTAAACAATATTGTCACAACCGAATACATCATAAAGATCATAAAAATAGTTTTCCCCGATAATGTGTACGATCACGTCGGCGCCTTCCCACGGTCCTCACTAGAACCTGAAACACATAACACAACAACTGTAAGCATAATTGCTTAGTGAGTTCCCTAAAATACAACCTACGCACATACGCCTTTCCAGGCCCTGACCTTCCGGTCCATGTGTCTCAGGGGACTTCCGTCCCGACATCCCGGTCCATGTGTCTCAGGGGACTTCCGTCCCGACATCCCTTCCGATCAACTTGACCGGACTCGGCGAGTGCACTAGAGC
Source organism: Lactuca saligna (assembly GCF_052625555.1). Taxonomy (NCBI): domain Eukaryota; kingdom Viridiplantae; phylum Streptophyta; class Magnoliopsida; order Asterales; family Asteraceae; genus Lactuca; species Lactuca saligna. The sequence continues at coordinate 203,276,283 of NC_136419.1, read as the reverse complement.
GACTCAGCGAGTCTAAACGTTTTCACCAACTCTCTAGGATTCTCTTTTGACACGTCGAGTACTCCTCTGACTCGACGAGTTCCACCTGGCATGAATCGCGGGGCCACCACGACTCAACTCGCCGAGTCACAAGAACAACTCGGCGAGTTCCAGCTCGACTCAGTCCACCTATCAACCCTCTCTAACTCTCCATGACTCACTGAGCCAACCATAACTCAGCAGGACCACTCACTGAGTGGTTAAGGACAATCTTCATGCTACTCGTCGAGTCTGTTCTTCAGACTCGGCGAGTCCATGCCATGCATCAACTCAATCTCGCTTCTGAGGTCAGATCCGCTCCATCCGCACTTAGATCTGGCCCTCTTAAGCTCATTCATCACGTAAAGTCATAGTCTTGGCTACCATGCAACACCCACAAGGCTCTTTTTGGAGAAATGACCTCTAAGATGGCAACCCTAGTCTCCAACCCAAAAGGAAGGACATAAAGCATAGCATTAGGGACTTTCTGGACCTGCTAAGGTCCAGATCTAGGTACCATATCCCCATGGGACCTCTCACACTTCAATTACAAAGCAAACAATGCAAGAAGAAACCCTAGATTTGACCATATCAACAAAAAATATGGAAATAAACTCTGAATGATACCTCAAGAAGCTTCCCCTGGCGAAATGGAAGTAGATCCAAGCTCCCCAACTCTTCTAGCTTGACTTTCCCCTTCCTTTCTTGCAAATACACACAAATTTCGTGAACAATGGCCTTTTATCTCACTCACAGGAACCCTTAGCTGCTTTGGTGCTCTCAAGAATCAAGGTAGCTACAATGAAGGGCCATAAGGTCCTTTAAATATGGCTTAGGACCGGGAAATTAGGGTTTCATTAAACAGCGCGGACTCGCCGAGTCCATTCCTTGGACTCGCCGAGTCCAGGCGCGAACCCGCGTCCAGAACCGCGATCCTACTCGGCGAGTTTAAGCTCCAACTCGTCGAGTCCCCTCACAGAACACCAAAATATAATGAATAAAAGATACCTGTAAATCCGGGCTGTTACACAGACCCCGTGGCTAGTGTCGAGGCATGTGTCGTGATTGTTGTTGTAATGGTAGGGGTGGCCATAGGTTGTTGTCTTTTAGTGGATCTTTGAGTTTGGTGGCGCTCTTTCATGTTCCAAAACTTACTCTTCTTGTTCGTATGTTTGTGGCATGAGGTATTTTCGTTGGTAGACACCCATTGGTGTTCCTGATTGTTACCACAATTTGTATTGTAAGTACCACTTCCACCCGTAATGACATTGTTAGCATTGAATTACGCCATGACGGCTGTCACGGCTGCCGTGACTGCAGCTTGGAAAGTAGCAGTGTCTATCTGCAGTGTTGGCGCCTTGCTAGTTGGTTGGTTGTCTCTAGGTGAAGACATAGCTCTGTTTCATGACGAAAAACAACTTCACTAGTGGAAATGATTATCTTAAGCGCATCCTTACAATTTATATTTACGCATATAAATTTTTGCACATTACTGTACTATTCCTAGTGTTTCCGCTAACGCTCCTGAGATGGAGTTATGGTAGTAGGTAGGAGTAGGTTTCATACGAGCGTTAGGCTTTACTCATCTTAGAGTCATGTTTGTCCGAACACACTTGGCTGAGGAGTTTTGATGGGACCCGGTGTATTAGTGCCTGAACGTTCGCACTCCATAAGTCTATGAAGAAGAAACTTCTAAACAAAATGTTTAAAGGTGAGACGATAATGAGTTTTTAGAATGGCTATATGTCGCGAGTTTTCTAACTAAGTTTATCTCATATCGATTTGTAACGTAATTCGGTTGTTGAGGGTGTTCTGAAAACAATTTTTAACGAGGTTCTTTATATGGTAAACTCATGTATTTTAGTAGTTCTGTATCCAAGTGAAACCTTATACTTGACCCAAGCTATGTCCTTATCATGACCTATTGATATATGCTTAGTTATATAATTAGGGCTAAATACACCTTCGGGTGTGTTAGGTACATCCTAAGCCCATCTTGTTAATATGACTCTAGTAATCATGGTTTTAGTGAAACTTTTGACCTCGATGCAGGTCTACCCCACATTTTTGCATGGACGGGTTTTGATAGTAACTAGATCTCTCGATTAGTATGACCACTTAATTTGCAGTGTCGTGCTTTTACCTATAATAGGGTAGTACCAACACATACTCATGAACCTAATTTACCAGGTCTGGTGAGCGGTATGAACTCTACTCATGACGATCCATCCCTTGTGATGCCTGAGGCTAGGTCGATGCATCTTGTAGCTTTGCTAATCGATGCTTGGCTGAAATCATCCTTCCTTTGAATGTCGTGTGTCTACCCTGTCACTCTCTTTCCTCTTCATGAGCGGTAATAAGGTCCTAAAAAGAGAGTTGGTCTCGGGAATAGTAGTCTAATTCTGAGTCACGGGTACATGAGATGGTAGGGTTCGTAGTAGTGTGCAGTTTTCTGAACTCGGATTGTAGTCTTCCTGTTTTAATCCCCGATGTTTGCGATCCGCCAGGTCTTCGCCGGGAGGGCTCTGTCAGTCGGTCCCCCGTGGTTGAGGTCATAGCACCCTCGTTGGTCTCCACATGGTGGTTGTTGTCATTGTTGTCGACATTCAACCCTCGATCACGATTGCCCAACGGGGCACAGGTTCGATATAGTCGAAACGGTTCGCGGAACCCTTGCTATGCATGGAGGATCGATTACCTCCGATTCCGCTTCTGATTCTTCTCATAACCATTCACCATTCCTCGAGTTCGGATTAGGAAAGTAAAGGTCGTCCGGTAAGTAGGATCTTGCTATGTTGTACTTGCGAGAATAGGAGTGGAAGAGATAATTACTAGGCGTCTAACTCTATAATCAATTACTTATAGGGGGTGATCCTTATTAGTTACTTCTATAATGGCATAGTGCATACTAATTACATATAACAAGATACGATAGACCTTCGAATAAGTGATCCCACCCTAGGTCCACATCCAAACAAGGAAAAGGAAGTAAGGTAATGACCACAAATTCTAAGTCTATGATTTCTAAGTTATATATAACCTTAAAGTATCCACTTAGGGACTGTATACCTATTATTAAGGATCTATTTAGTTTTCATATAAGTTATGATATTAAAAAATTCTCCTATAGTATTTTAAACTCATGTTCTGTTCTAATGTTCTCATTGTGGTAGTGTTGGTAAGTTTTTAGACTTGTTGTTATATCACAACTATTCTTGGGCATGTGCTAATCACTCCTCGGACCAGCATAGTTGATAAGGCTATGCCTCTCCCAAGACTGACCATACATCCCCGAGCTTACCTGTGATATTCAACAATCGTTACTTTTGTTTTGTTCTAGAATGATGCTAACCTTAGTATGTATGCATGCATGTATACTTTTAACAAGAAACTATTTATTTCTAAAAGTATAGCTGTTTTGAAAACTTTAAATTAAAGAACTTAGTCCCAATGCATTTATAGTTTGTATATCTTATGTGGTTTGATATACTTAGTTCACTATAAACAATGCTCTGATACTAATCTGACACACCCCCAAACAAAGGATGGCGGAAACATCCGGGGATCGAGGACTTCATGTAGAGTATCACAAGAACGAGTATAATACTGCTCAAAGTAAATACAACCATCACAAATATAATTGAAAAAGTTACATCAAAGTATATGTTTACATGATTCACATCAATTACATTATGATACAAAATGAACTGTTTGACGAATTATCGTCCCATCCTCAAAACGTTGTTGATTTCCTGTTTCACTGAATTCCTGAGAGTACTAGTAGTTTTGAAAAAGTGTCAACACAAAGGTTGGTGAGTTCATAAGAGATTTCGTAGAGAAGTAAACTGTTTTCCTTGCAAAAGCGTTAGAATATGTATCCAGAAAATCCGATATTTTCTTTAAAATCTGTGTAATGTAGTCTTATAACCGAAGACCAAAATGTATAAGTAACCACTCTTACTAATAGAAAATGATATGTGTTTAAATCAACATAAACGCGCTTAAATTAAATGAAATTCCCGTAAATTCTTATGTTTGTTAATACTTTACTTATATGTAGTCCTAAATTCTAGGACCGAGAAATAACAAGTATTGGCCATACTTAAAGATATAAATGTGGTTTCAAATGATGTGTAGTCATAAATACCAAAACCGAAAGTGTACAGTAATATATGTACTTATTGACATAAAAAGTGATTTTAAATCGACATAAAACCCATTTAGGTTTTATAAAAATCCCATAAACTTTATGTTTTGTTATCTCCTCATGTGAGTCGCTATAACCATACTATGACTGAATGAATCTGTCACGACGTTTCTCAGGCGTCGCGAAACTGAAATGACATTTGTCACCCGTAGACCTGTAGGTCCCACTGTAGCTAGCAGCAAGGTGTGGGGTGTCAAACCCAATATAGATCTATACACAACTATCACGTTCTCCCTCCAGGAGACTCTGATTATAACTATCAGGAATTAGATCCCGCACTCGGACGTACGGAAAGAGATTGTCTCACAATTTAGGTTAACAAGTTTACGTGTGGTGTGCGTGAGTATAAAACCTTTTTGTATGGATATACCCTTTTTGTACGAGTGTGTTATGTGATGTATCGTAAACTATACCTATTATAGTTTATCCAAAACGTTTGTAATATATAAGAACTCTTTTATGAAAATGCATTAGTGTTATGAATCCATAAACTATGCTTAGTATAGCTTAATATACATATTCTAAATGAATGAATAATCTTATCATGAATGACTAAGCTTCAGTTTATGATGATAAACTAACAAGGAAACACATTCAATAATTAGAACTTATGGTTATACACTTTTCTCAACATAATACAAAGTGTTATGAAATTTATATGTTGTTAACTAAATTTAACCATTCTGCGTTGTTTTAGAAAAGTCATAGAAAAATCATACGAAGTCGAAAACTAAATCCGTAAATTCTGAGAGCTCCCAAAATGTGTCTAGTTTACTCATAATTTTTATCATGATTTTTAATGACCTCCAACTTGGGTGAAAAAGTCCATAATCACAGACTGGTCCGGATTGGTGTTTGAAATGATAGGCAGTTTTGTAAAAATCACCATAAATTGTAGCAAAATCGTATGGAGATGTGAAAGTAGTCATTTTAAATATAAGAACTTGAACTACTTGCACCTTGTACATTTTTGAAAACAAAAATCTTTAAGTTTCCCAAAACAGTCTGTGAATGAAGTTGAACTTTTCTGATGAAGGCCGTTAGAAAAGTTTAGTTATGTTCTTGGTCTTTTAACTTGTATTCCCCCCCTGAAAACTTGAGAAAACATGAAAATGTAAGGGTATGAACTCACCTTGAGTGATTTCAGAAGATGGATGATGGAGAAAAGAAGTGTTCAACTAAAGAACACTTGGGAAGTGCTTGAAAATTTGAAGAGCTAACAACAAATATGACGATATTTGTGTAAGAAATCAACGATTTTAGTAGAATGATGTGTAAAAATCACAAGGAGGATGTTAATACTTACCAAAAGTAGAAGAAAAGTTTGGAGTATAGCCTTGAATCTCGAATTTTTAGAGAGAAGAAGTAAGAGAGAAGATATGTTTGATCTTTGGTGGAAGAATGAGAAAATGAGAGAAGTGTGAGGAGAGAGGAGACTTTTCTAGGCTTTGACCAATTATGAGGTTGGAAAAATGTGGAAAAGGTACAATGAAGTGACTAGGTAAGGGCTGATGGTGAATAGTGACATGGAGTGGGTATGGGAGTGGTTGCTTGTGTCATAAGGTAATGCAAAGTCAACACTCCACCTTAATTATTCACCCACTAGATTTTATTATTTAAATAAAAATTTTCATGAAAATATGATTAAATTATGAATATTTAGTATCTTTTATATTAAAATATGATTTTTGGAGAAAATCCCGCGTTAAAATCACGAAAAACGAGCTCAAAATGTGAAAAATATTGAAAATGGGCCAAAAATGTCAAAATTCTGAAGTCTGGCCGGAGGTTCGGTCCTCTGATGCTTAGAACCGAGAGGAGAACAGAAAGACCGAGAGAGGGAAGGGAACCGAGAGTAGAGAAGGAAGGACCAAGAGAGGAAGCAGGGATCGAGAGGAGACAGAAGACCGAGAGGAGAAGAGAGAACCGAAAGTAGAAGAAGGAACCGAGAGAAGGGGAAGGAAGACCGAGACTCGGTCTCTGTTCGGCTCTCGGGTTCGGTTCCAGGTATCGGTTCTCAGGTTTCAGCTACAGGTCTCGATTTCGGCTGGGGCAGCGAGGTTCGGTCTCGGCTGCTAGTCTCGGTTCTCAGGTCTCGGCTTCAGTTCTCGGTTTCGGTTGCTTAGGGTTTCGGTTCTTTGCTACTTTCGGTCCAAGGAGTTCGGCCCTAAGAGGCTTCGGCTCCTTGAGAGGGGTTTCGGCTACTTAAGTCTGTTTTTCTCGTTTTTACCCCGTTTTAAGTGGTTTTTGACCCGGTTAAGGGTCGGGATGGCCCGAAACACTATAAAAAGTTTAAGGAACTTTTGAGAGAGATTCGGGATAGATTTGGGAGAGATTTCACATTCTAGGAGAGATTTCTCATACAAAGAGAGATTTCACATTCTTGGAGAGATTTCTCATACAAAGAGAGTTTTGTGAGAGATTTCACATTCTTGGAGAGATTTCTCATACGAAGAGAGTTTTTGGAGAGATGTCACATACTTAGAGAGATTTGGGAGAGATTTCACATTCTTGGAGAGATTTCTCATACAAAGAGAGATTTGGGAGAGATTTCACATTCTTGGAGAGATTTCTCATACAAAGAGAGTTTTGGGAGAGATTTCACATACTTAGAGAGATTTGGGAGAGATTTGACATACGTGGAGAGATTTGGGAGACATTCTAAATAGAGAGAGATAGAGTGAAAACGATTGAGAGAGGTTTCATGTGTGGCATTTGTGAGTGTCCGGCTTTGCCACGCAAGGTTGGTAAACCCTGTTAAGCCTTGTTTAAGGATCTTACACACTCCCGATGAGTATCCAACATTGTTTTATCGGTTTGTCTCACTACATTCCACAGTTTTTAGGTTAAGGAGATCTAGGTGTTCGCACTTTTTGATTGATGATCTCCCATTAGAATAGTGAGTTGTATAGTATTTACATAATGTAAACTCTAGTACTCACGGGCAAATTGAGTCGAACGGTTTGATTTGTTGACTTTAGTTGACTTTGACTTGACCGAAAATTGACAGTTGTCACAGCCGGGCCTAGACTGATTTGATTTGTTCAATTAGTTAGTCGTCATAAATCGAAAATCGTAAAACAACAAATGGACATAGAAAATGATTATAATCCATATCTCAATCCATATGATATCTAGAATGGAGGAATACATGATCGCTTATCTAATGGACATGTCATTGATTTGTTCAGAGTTCGACAGCGGCTTTTAAGAGCTATGATTGCCAGTTGGGATCTTGGAGTCATACTTGAATAATAGTTTTAGACTTACCCAAGTGGGATACTGTTGGATTAGGTGTCTAAGCCCATAACTATTATTGATATCTATTCGACCCGGGAGTAGCATGGTCAATTTGGGTTGCATATCATCAGGACAATTTGTTAGGATGGACTTTTGAGAGAAGGTTAATTATGGTTTATTAATATATTATAAGTTATAATATATTAATATGAAATCATATGTTTTAATTAGTGTTGATCAAGAATTAATTTGGAATTAATTTAGTGCTCAAAAGAGACTAATTAAGTCTATGGGGACTAATTATGGTAATTAGTTATATTTATATGTGTTGGGCTTATGATCCATGTTGGACCAAGTTTATGTATGGATACATGAAGAGTTGGGCCACATGGACCATGGATTATAACATCCATGGGTATGGATTTGGGTTATACCCATGACTCTTGGAATCCAACATATAAATGTTCTACTTCATGACCAAAACATGTACACTTCTTTTCTTAGTGAAATATGGAGGTTTTTGGTGCATGGAATTCTCTCTCAAGTTCATCCTTTGTCTATGGTGTGTTGTGATTCCATTTGAGGCTTCCATACTATTGGGGCTAAGCTCTTTAAGGCCAAATACACCAAGACTTCAAGCTCCATTAAAAGGTATGTTATGCTAACTAGTATATTATATTTTATGTTAAATGCATGCTAGTTATAAGCTTAATACCTTAGAAACCATTTGCATGTATAATTAGTGAAAACATAGATCCAAGGTATTTAGGGTTGTATGTGCACCATAGGATGTTGTATTATACAAAAACCCAACAGTTTGTAGGTTGGGAGCGTCTGGCTGCTACAAGTGCGGCAAGATGGGGCATTTCAGTAGGGATTGTACCGCCCGTGCACCCACTACTTAGACATCCGAGTTGTTGTGTTTCCACTGCAACCAGAGGGGCCATAAGAAGGCCAACTGCCCCCAATTGACAGCAACAGTACCAGCCCCAGCGACCCTGTAGATTACTGATGGCCGGCAGAGCGAGTCAGAGGCTCTAGTAGTGAGGAGTCGGGCCTTCTAGTTGACTACCGAGGAGGCACGCACCGCACCTGATGTGGTGACGAGTATAATTATTCCCCTCTAATCTATTTATATGATGTTTATGATATTGATATATCCTCTATTTATGCATGTTTAGGGTCGTTCCATGTGAACGGTATTCCAGTACAGGTGTTGTTTGATTCAGGTGCCACTCGATCTTTTGTTTCTCTTGCGCTTAGCAAGAGGTTTCCCGAGTCTTCGGACATGTTGGATTTCCCTTTAGAGGTAGAGATTGCCGATGATCGATCGGTGCAAGCATCAACAGTATTCCAAGATTATGTGTTGAGATTATTCGAGGAACGCTACCTAGTAGACTTGGTTCCCATACCTTTACGGGGGAACAAGGTTATTATCTTCATGGATTGGCTAAGACCCAATGGCGCGGTGATCGATTGTGCGCAACAGTTGGTGTGGATCAGGACCACAAGTGGGGGAGAGTTGGTGATTCAAGGTAAGAGGCCACAACAAGGACCATCTTTATGTTTGGCAGTGAGGGCTAGGCGTTACCTTTAGCAGGGTTGCGCAGAATATGTCGCCTATGTCATGGATACCCAGGAGGCGGGTAAGGAGACGGTGAGTGACGTTCCGGTGGTGCGAGACTACGCAAATGTGTTCCCATAGGAGCTTCCTGGGATACCTCCTCAGCAACAGGTGGAGTTCAGGATCGACCTAGTCCCTAGTGCGGCTCCGATAGCCAAGGCACCATATCGATTGGCTCCTCCTGAGATGCAAGAGTTGTCTACGCAACTGTAGGAACTGCTAGACAAAGGATTTATCAGGCCGAGTAGTTCACCTTGGGCAGACCTGATTTTGTTTGTCAAGAAGAAGAACAGGTCACATCGTATGTGCATAGACTACCAGGAGCTAAACAAGGTAATAATGAAGAACCGTTACCCACTCCCGAGTATTGACGACCTCTTTAACCAGCTTCAGGGAGCATCTTGGGTTTCCAAGATTAGCTTGGGGTACCATCAGATGAGGGTTAGAGAGGAGGATGTGTAGAAGATCGTGTTTCGGATTCGCTATGTCCATTATGAGTTCATGGTGATGCCCTTCGGGCTCACCAATGCTCCTGCCGCGTTCATGGATCTCGTGAACCGCGTATGTAGACTGATGCTGGATTAGTTCATGATAGTATTTATTGATGATATCTTGGTTTACTCCAAGATGCAGGAGCAGTATGTGGAACACCTGCGAGAGGTTTTAGATACTCTGAAGAGGGAGAGCTTATGTGACAAGTTCTTCAAGTGTGAGTTTTGGTTGCGCGAGGTGTAGTTTCTTGGGCACCTTGCCAATCAGAACGGGATTCCGGTCGACCCGGCCAAGGAGGAGACCGTGATGAGATAGGAGGTTCTGAAGTCTCCATATGAGATTCAGAGTCTCCTGGAATTAGCCAGCTACTATCGAAGATTCATCCAGGATTTCTCCAAGATAGTCGTGCCTATGACTCGACTTACGAAGAAGGCCATAGTTTTCCGTTAGGGATCTGAGCAGCAGGCCGCATTTGAGACTCTGAGACAGAGGTTGTGCGAGGCACCTATCCTAGCCCTACCTGAGGGCGTAGAGGATTTTGTGGTATACTGTGACATGTCTATTGTGGGTTTGGGCGCGGTTTTGATGCAGAGACGGCACGTTATTGCATACGCTTCGAGGCAACTGAAGACTCACGAGGCGAATTATCCGACACATGATTTGGATCTGGGGGCTATTGTTTTTGCCCTCAAGATTTGGCATTGTTACCATTTACACGGACAAGAAAAGCCAGACGTATCTCATGGACCAGTCGAATCTGAACATGAGGCAGTGTTGGTGGTTGGACATGGTGAAGGATTATGATTGTGAGATCCTTTATACCCGATGAAGGCCAATGTGGTGGTTGATGCGCTTAGCCGCAAGGCAGCGCCGATTAGAGATATCTGCATGCAGATGACTGTAGTGACCCCATTATTGGAGAAAATCCGAGAGGCCCAGCAGGAGGCTATGAAGGAGGAACATCGGAAGAGTGAGCGTATAGTGGGTCAGGTTTCCTCCTTCGACTATGACAGCAGGGGATTATTGACACTACACCGCAGGGTGTGGGTTCCATACCTCGGAGGCGTGCGCCAAGTTCTGATGGAGTAGGCGCACAAATCCCGATTCTCTATTCATCCTGTGGAGACGAAGAAGTATAGGGATCTTCGTTTTGATTATTGGTGGCCCTGTATGAAGCAGGATATAGCATGGTATGTGGAGCGGTACTTGACCTGAAGGAAGGTCGTGGCTCAGCACCAGAGGCCACACGACAAGATGAAATTGTTGGATATTCCCCTGTGGAAGTGGGAAGATATTACTATGGATTTCAACACCAAGCTTCCCATGACCGCATGGGGAGTGGATTCAATATGGGTCATCGTGGATCGGTTGACCAAGAGTGCCCATTTTTTACCAATCTAGGAGAGCATATCAGCCAAGAAGTTGGCCGATATCTATATTCGAGAGGTGGTGGCTTGACACGGGGTGCCAGTCTCCTTGATTTCTGACAGCGATGTTCTGTTCACTTCTAGGTTTTGGAAGAAATTCCACGATGATTTGGGTACTTGTCTGCATTTCAGCATCGCCTTTCACTCGTAGACGGATGGACAGAGCAAGCTGTCTTACAACACCACGTGAGTATCGATCATCCTCCCTTTGAGATGTTATACGGGATGAAGTGCAGGACCCCGATATGTTGGGGTGAGGTTGGCCATAGGGTCATTGGGAGCACCGAAGTAGTGCTCAAGATGATAGAAAGGATTCAGCAGGTCAGGAGTAGACTTCAGACTGTACAGAGTTGGCAGAAAAGCTATGTCAACAAGCATCGTTTAGACCTGGACTTCCAGGTCAGGGATATAGTTCTCCTGAAAGTGTCGCCATGGAAATGCGTCATCCGATTCAGGAAGCGGGGAAAGTTGGGCCCCAGGTATATTGGACCTTTCAAGGTCATAGCGCGGGTGGGCAAGGTAGCGTATTGGCTTGACCTGCCAGCCAAACTCAGTCAGATTCATAGCACCTTTCATGTCTCCCAAGTACGGAAATGCCTGGTGGACGACTCGACAATATACCTGAACTACATTGAGAGGCCTGTGGCGATCCTCGACCGGAAGTTGAAGGATATGAGGAACAAAAAGGGCGAGCTGGTAAAGGTGCAATGGCAGCATCGGAACAGCTTGGGAAGGATGTGGGAGTCGGTAGACGAGATGATGGAGCATTATCCAGAACTCTTTCAGGATTGAACAGCAGACTTCGAGGACGAAGTCTAAAATAAGTCGGGGAGACTTATAGCACCTGGTTCCTGGTTTGTATTTCATTCAAGAACCTTGCATTTTGGCCTTGACTCGGCGAGTTGAGGTCCAACTCGTCGAGTCGGAGCGTCTTGGACGCAGAAGTTTAATGACCTACTCGACGAGTCGGCGTCCAGACTCAGTGAGTAGGCACTATCCGGAAAAAAACCCTAGTTTGAGGGTTTGCACCATTAAACCACTTATTCAGCCTCCCTTTCATCCCCAATGCTTCCAGAACTTCCCATAGCATACCCTAGCCATTTTTTAGAAGAACTAAGGCATTTTTGGTGGATCTTGCTAGTTGTGACCATAAAGAGGAAGGTGAAAGACATGAGAAAACAAGAGGAGACCAGGGAACCCAAGTTTGTGCATCATCCACAGTTCATTGGAGGTATAAAGTTGTTATCTTTCTCTTTCATTTGATAGATCCCTTTTTGAGGAGACTTAGGGATTTTATAAGCCATTTCTGGTGACCAACCATGATTGCAAGCATGGTTGGAGGTTGAGGCTTCAGAATCAGGTCATTAAGGGAGTCACAAGGCAGTTAGGGGCTGCTTTTGCACCCATTTAAGGTCCCATGCATCACGAGAGCTTATTTTATGCCCTTTTGAGCAAAAAGTCCCATGAATGCACGTAAACTTTGTAACTTTACGTGCTAGAACGATTGAAGGATCTTAGATCTACCCTTAGGTCAAGAGTTGTACGCTGGAAATCGAGAAATGAGACTTGGTGTAACATACACGTTATGAAATTGTGTATTGTTATCATTAAAAGTGAATAAAATTGAGTGTTGAGTTCTAACAGCTAGTTTTTACTAGAAATGAAGTAAAACTATGTTTAGATTCACTCATAAAATATTGGAAGTCTTATAACATTCCAATTAATAGCCAAATAGTGAAATTTAGCGAAAATATAAAATTTGAAATAAGTAAAATTTTATTATTTGATGTTGTAAATCATCTCGTTAGAAACTTGTAGGCAAAAACCTCGTCGAAATACGAGTTATAACGAAGAAGTTATGACCAACCGAAGATCCGCGACAAAACCGACACGGCGCCGAATGATATAAAAACTAAATTTTTGATAAACTACTTTTTAGCCTTAGTAATCTAAATGAAAGTCGTAGTATTAGTTAAACCAAGAAATTCGATAAAATGAACGCCAAAATCTGACTTCGTATGAGGATGTTATGATTTTTCGAAGTTTCAACTTAGCAGTAGACAGCTAAAAACTCGAATTTTAGATCGACCGATATTTGACCGATACATCCTAAACGAGAATCGAATGTCTCTTCATTTGTAGTACAAAGGTAAAAAATCTGATGAAAACGGATGTCGGATGAAGAAGTTATGAATTTTTAACGGATTTTCCTGTCCCAGTCTGTTAAAAATAGTAATATTAAAAATAAATTCAAAATTAGCCGACGACGTCTAAACAAAAGTTGTAGAGCGTAATTTTAGCAACGTGTTCATATAAAGAACGTCAAAAACGGAGCTCGTTTGCGAAATTTATGGATTTTAGAAGTTCGGGGCCCGAAAACCGAGAAATCTCGCATGAATAGTATCGGCCACGTCATCTCGCACGAAGCAGGTGCGTCACCGGAGACGTGGCCAAATCCGAAGCAGGCGAGTGTCGCAAGTTAATTCGCCGAGGCTGAGGTCCAGCAGGAATGAGACACGTCTCGCATCGGTGGCCAGTCCGACGCGAGACACGTCTCGCCTACCAACCTCGCATCCGAACCACACTGACCGAGCCTCGCATGCGCGCCAGCTGTTCCGACCCTCGACTTCGCGCCACCTGCCCCTCGTTGCTGGCGCCACCGAGCTGCTTCGTTGCTTACTTCCTTCCCAGCCGACTCCGAACCTCGGCCCTATAAATAGGAGGGTGCAAACCCTCCCGACTAGAATTTGAAAATTGCCACTTTTAGCCCCTTTTTCCATATTTTCTTTATTTTGACTTTCCCCGAAGCCCCGGTATCATTTTTAGCACCCGAAACATGCCCTAAGACCCCCGAGAAGCCCGAAAATTTTATCTTTTCGGTTTTGAAGCCCTACCTTCGCAGAGCCCGGTTTTCAATTAAGCTCCCGTTTTTCAGCATAGAAAGTCATATTTAAAGCCGAAATGCTGTCCAAATTACTATTTTAACCTCCGGTTAACTTAAGGTGAGTTCAATATATAGGAACCATTGTATGTTATGTGTTATATGTGCTATGTGCTTTTCAGTGTTATTATTCTGAGTTATTTTCTCGTGTTATTCGCTATGTTTATAGCAATTATAATACCTTTTTGACCATGTGATCAGTGAAAGGACTTAGATTCACATTGGTACTGGTACGTAGCCTCTGGCCATGTAGAGCATGTTTCCATAAGAGAATGACTTCTATTCTATGGCATTGGCAGAAGGTTAGATAGGAATGGTATGTAGCCTCTGACCATGTAGAGCATGACTCCGTAAGAGAATGAACTCTATTCTATGGTATTGGCAAATGGTTAGACAGGGCTATAAGCCTGAAATCTACCAAAATGTTAATCAGAAATTTATGTCTTCTGTGCCATTTGGGTTAAAGCTTTATTGATGCATATCAAGTATTGAAATCGTTATGTCTCATTGATCGTAAATCTTTGAATCAAATCTTGAGTTGATATTGAAAGCTTGTCATATGATACGCATATGCTATTGTTGTTCTTGTTCCCTTCTGCTTCTGTCATATTGGTATATGTAAGGCATAAGATTATATTGTATCTATTTATTGAATTCACTAAGCGTTATCACTTATTCCTCTCAATATTTAACAATTGCAGGTGATGAGTATCCAATATAGTTTATACTGCTGAAAGATTTAGAATAGTTAATACTTTTCTCTGTATTTTAATGTGCATGTATGTGTATGAATAGTAGATTCCTAGGTAGATATGAAATGTAATAAAACTAAGTCGGTTTGTATCCGATCTTTTGTAATCACTTTATCAATATAAAATATTGTTTTATAAATATGCATGTAGCATGTTTAGAGGAAGTAACTTAAGAATAATGTTAGAATAGTATGAAAGTTTGGGTCTTTCATAAATACGAAAGTTGGGGTCTTTCAATCATGGTATCAGAGCAATGGTTTAAGTGAACTAAATATCACGGATTGATATTTAGACTTAAACTGTTGGAAGCTCAATATATGAGCTGATTCATAATGAGTATATGGATACAAACCATAGGAAATATTTAAGTGGGGGATTGGGTAGTGATAAACCCTAGTATTCTAAGATATTAAGTTACTTCAGAATTTTAAGAAAATTAGTTTAAGTAAACTAGAAATTTTAAGAATTTCTAAACTTAAACAAGAATTATTAAGTAAAGATGATACGATATATTTTAGGTTGAATACATAATGGAGGCAAGCACTAGAATATTAAGAGGAGATAGGCCTTATATTCTATTATGTGCTAACTGATAAATGAATATAGAGAAGAGATATGCCTTATATTCTATTATGTGAGAAAGCTTAAGGTCTGTTGCCGACCATTGTTTAGAAAAATTTAAGAATTTTCATAATAGAATTTTCGGAGTGATAAAGAGAATTATGATAGTTGACATCGATAAGTTTATAAATAAACGATCGTGAGATATCGTAAAATAATAAATATGAATTGTTATCGTAATAAGTGTATAAATACCAATAGAGTGGTAATATACATTTAAAGTATGTTTCATATATAATAACATCTTTGGAAGAAAGATGTGCATCTGAAACACGTTTGGACAAGATAAATGTGTTGGTACAAATCCACGAAGTTGTTCGACTGTTGTTTAGATTGAAGCAGTGATTGTTTAGAAAGTCTGAAGAACCGAAGATGGTGATCAGTACTGCGGCAGTATCAAAATGAATGTTGTGCAAGATTTAGAAGAATTAAATGAAGATCAAAAGAAAGGCTAATGAAGTTTTCAGACTCAATAGGCCAAGACTTTGTGATATAAAGTTCCATTGTGTGTTAAGCCGACTTTAATATACAAGATTGGGATGGTGAATTGAGTCATTTAGTGGTAAATGGTTAAGTGATTTACTTGTTCAAGTAAGGTAGAATGCTTAATTGAAGAAGAAATACACCTATAGTATCGTATGAAGAGATGTTGTAGTCAGGAATGACAGAGAACCAAGTTGAAGCTAGTAAAGCTTGCTGAGATGCAGCTAAGATGCAGACTTCTTAGGATAGACTCCTATGAAATAGACTTAGACTTAATCAGATACAAGAATAACGATGTCAAGGAAGAATAATGAAATGAAAAAATATGCATGATGGTTTGCATGAGTTAGAAGATGATGCAGGTAGTAGAAGACCGCTTATCTCCATTCTGCTAAAGTAAATTTTGGAATAATGTGTCTTGTAGAGTAGACACTACTCAAGAAAGAATTAATATGAAGAAATGGAAGTAAAATTTCTATTGACCTATGGAAAAGTATTAAGATATATTAAATCGAGCATATGCATGAGAAAAATCCTAGAAGGTGAGTATAAGTAATCCAATATATGTTTGATAGAAACGTGAAAACCCTAATTGAGTCTTGGAGAAATTGTTGTACGTATTTGTTTTAACACGTTCATGTGAGATAAGTTGCTTTGTGAATACTTTTGAATGGTGACTTGGGCACTACGAGACAATACTTGGGACGAGTATGAGTAGGTGTGAATAGTAGTAGATGCCTATACTACTGGAAGCACAAGACTCACACTTGGATAAGAAAAAGTCACAAGGTTACCAAGAAGCTAGTAAATGATTCCAGTTTATTCATGTGTGTCGTTACCTTCGATTCGGTAATGACTAAGAAGACAAGTATTGTTCAACTCTTAAAGAATCGAGTTCGAGTAGTACAAATCCGCGAAAGGAGTTAATTGGTTCAGAGAACCATGTCTTATATAGTGACAAAACATCAGTAGGAATACTGAAGAAGTAAATGGTCGAGATAGTCGATAGAAATATAACAATCTTCATTAAAAAATTG
Source organism: Lactuca saligna (assembly GCF_052625555.1). Taxonomy (NCBI): domain Eukaryota; kingdom Viridiplantae; phylum Streptophyta; class Magnoliopsida; order Asterales; family Asteraceae; genus Lactuca; species Lactuca saligna. The sequence goes on along the minus strand of NC_136419.1, from coordinate 203,259,441 downwards.
AGCAATCATTAGCCAAAGATGAGACTTGCTATGTGGTGTTACTGGCCACAAGAAATGTTTCTGCCCTACTCTTACTAGTCAAATGGTGGGAAGTCAAGTTGCCGATCAACAATTAAAGAGTACTCCAACTAAAAAGGTGGAGGTGTCAAAAGCTAAAAGATATGTATATCCAAAAGCATGAATTAGAGATACGTGGTGCTATTCTTTCTATTCCAAAGCATCTACGTGTTGATCAAACTCTTTTCATTTTCTTTATTCCATCAGCTTGATTTATTTGATCTAATTCTATTACAAGAGTTTGGTTTGTTATGTGTCTTGTGTGTTATAAATACAAATGTCATTAGAATAAAACCATTCGAGTTGCTGTTATAGCAAAAGTAAAGACCTTATCTTGGGTTTAGTCTATAAACCAAGAAGGAGCAGGAGTCTGCAATGAGAATTGAGTTTTAACTCAAAGATTAGGTCTAGCACCTAGTTCCTGGTATGTAAATCTTATTTGAGAATTCTCTTTCTTTCTGCCTTGGACTCGGCGAGTCATAGGTCAGAATCGCCGAGTAAGGACGGGACCCGGGACATGTTTAAGTTGGCGACTCGGCGAGTCACCACTGTTGGATGAAACCCTAAGTTTCAGGGGTTTGCACCCTATTTTAACAGCATATCCGCCCCAAGCCAGCCCCCATTCACCCCCAGAGCTCCCAACCCTCGTTCTAAGCTTGTTCCTTGAGAGTTTGAGGCTATTGTGTGTGTTCTTGAAGGTTTTGAGGCAAAAAGGGGAAGTAGATCAAGAGGAAGGAAAGGAATCTAGGCATCCTTGCACTCTTTCAGCAGTTCTTTTGAGGTATAATCCATCTTTCCCCTGTTTCTATGCTTATTACTTCATGTAAGTCATTCTTGAGCCAATCCCCAAGTTTGTATGTGCAAATTATCTCGTAATAGGCTGATTGGCCCTTAGATCTAGGCATGGTTGAGCTCCAGGAGCTCAGATCTGTTGCCTTTATGGACCCTCATTGCATGAAGACCCTAGATCTACCCTCTTGAGTACATTTTGAACCCTAAAAATCCCATACATGGATATTTACACATAAAGTTGGAAACTTTACGTGTTATTCATGCTCTAGGAGCCCAGATCTACGAATGACATGGATTGGATTCGAGCAAAATCGCATTTTTAGCTCTTGCATGGAGTGGACTCGACGAGTCGCTCATCTGACTCGGCGAGTCCAGTCGCGAGTCTCCGGGTTTGTCCCCTTTTTGCTATGACGAGTCGCGTGGTGAGTCCAGGAGGGACTCGGTGAGTTGGAAGCTAAAACTCACCCATGGTGGAACTCGGCGAGTCAATGCCCAGACTCGGAAAGTTCAAGGCAATCTCCTTAGATCAAGATCAGACTCGGCGAGTTGTTCATACAACTCGGCGAGTCACAGTATAACTTGTTATTCGGATGAATATCAACTCGGCGAGTTGTTCATACAACTCGGTGAGTAGGATGAAGGACTTGAACATCAGTTTGGAAGGAGAACTCGTCGAGTCAACTCCTAACTCGACGAGTAGAAACAGAATTTAGGACAGTCGTTTGGACATGGACTCGGCGAGTTGGCGAGCCAACTCGGCGAGTCAGGTCAACTGGAAGTTGACTCTAACTTTGACTTAGGGCATGATCAGGGGTAAAATGGTCATTTTACCCAAGGGTCAGTTAGCAGTTTTTGACTAAGTGTTGGTGGGAATGCAGCCGGAGGATTTCCGGAACAGCAGCAGCAGTAGCAACAGTCGGACTATTCCCACGAAGATCAGCAGCTACTCCAAGGTGAGTTACCTTCCAGTAGCGGTGGGTCTAAGGCCACAATGCTGGCCCACCAGTAGGAGACGTATGATAGATGATTGTCTTTGTGATATCATCTAGGTTTGCTACTACCTGACATGTTATATGCTAGCATGATATGTTATATGTAGTAGTAGAGTTCGGTTGTTAGGATCGAAGGGTAGTCAGACACCCCAGATACGTCTGACAGTGTGTTATGATATGTTGCATGCTGGCTTTTTATGTTATATGTGATAGAGATAGTAGGAGGGGACCAGTCCCCAAGTTCGGTTGTTAGGACCGACAGGTAGGTCAGCACCACAGAATGGCTTGACACGGGTAGGTCAGCAACCCAGAATGGCTTGACACAGGTAGGACGACACCCCAGAATGGCCGCACGGGTAGTCGGCACCCCAGAATGGTCGTACCGGGTAGTCAGGCACCCGAGAATAGCCTAGCAGTATGTATGTTATGTGTTGTATGGTATGTTGTATGATGGGGGAACTCACTAAGCTTTGTGCTTACAGTTTACAGTTTTGGTTTCAGGTACCACTTCATCGAAGGGGAAGGAGCTGGCTCGGTAGCGGCACATCGTGCACACACATTGGTTTCCACATTTACTAGATGTCCTTGGGATTTATACTCTGATGTTTCTATTGGTTGTATGACTTGTCTTTTGAACATGGTTTATGTTGTGATGTAGTTTGGTCAAACAATATTTTAACCATTGACATTTTCTAAAAGTAATGTTTTTAAAAAAGAAAATTTTGGATGTAAAAATTGTATCGTTACAAGTTGGTATCAGAGCCCTGGTTTGAGGGATTCGGACTCACCTTCGGGGGTGTCTGAACTCAAATCGAGGGATTAAAAGATTTTTAAAAGAAAATGTTTTCTAAAATAGAGAAAAGAGTTTTAAGAAAGAATAATGTGTGTGATGTGCGCAACCGGCCAAGCTCAATTAAGTATTCCCCAACGTACCCATACAAGTTTATTTATGTTTATCAGTTTCTGTAGAACAACATGCTAGAATAGGACTAAGGATCTAGGAGTGATGCCTTATGTGCCTGCTTTATGTGCTTCTGTATGTGAAAGAGCTACATGCTAGAGCTGAGTAGACAGCAGTAGGGTAGCCTGTTTAGGTTATTCCTGATAGTACGGGTTTAGCATTGTATGCTAGTTCAGTTCTATCTTCGAGGATAGAGTTGCTTGAGGTCGTTTTCTTACGTCCAAATGCTGCTTTCTTTGTGCTATGTGGGCCTTGAAGTGATGGGAGTTAACTGTTAGGTGAATACGTTTAAGTCACATGTGATTAGGGTTGAATAATCTCAGAGTGTTGGATTTGAATCTATTGCGTAGCTCTTGTTTGAGTCTTAATCGTTGTAGAGATGAGTCCTTTACTCGAAGGATTATTCGAGCCTCAGCGCATGTGATTGTATTCAGGTAAAAGTTAATTGGCATAACCAAGAGGCCTTCAGCAGCTGAGGGCTGGGCTGGGTGGAGTTAGAGGTTTCCTAGCGTAAGCCTAGGATAATGAGTAGCGGTGATCAGCAGTAAGGGAAGGAACCTGGTCGAGTCGAGGCAGTCTTTGGGGAAGGTACGGATAGATGTGGAAGGTAGTATGGGCCCGTACTACTGAAAGTAGAGGATTCGTACCCGAACCGAGGAAGGCTAAGATAAGATTAGGGAACTAGTAGTGGGTGGGATCCCTCCAGGGGTATCAGTATCGCTAACAATTGTTATTTCTTTGTATTTCAGAATGGTGGTACTACGCCTAAGACCAGAAGTTGGCAGTTCAGGAGAGGGATCGGGTTCGGGATCAGGTTCCAAGCCAGTAGATGAGAGGCTACGCGAGTTCATCGCGTCAGAGATCACCAGAGGTATCCTTGAGTCGATCCCCATTATCTTCGGGTCGATCAAGGAAAGGATCATCGAGATGATGGAGGATCACCTCAGGGCGTTCAGGAGCGACATGGCATCTGGCCAGTTGGGATCTCGCACGCTGTCCTTTAAGGACTTCAGGGGCAGCGGTGTGCCGGATTTCCACGGGGTGAAGGACCCTATTGTTTCCAGGCGGTGGATTGCAGACATCGAGTCTGCGCAGTTGACTAGCTTCCGCCCTGAGGGTTCGAAGGTGAGGTATGCAGCAGGGTGTTTACGAGATCGAGCTCGAGATTGGTGGGAGTCAGTGGGTGATTCCTTGAGAGCCTCAGCTATTGAGGCTATGACCTGGTCAGACTTTGTGACCAGGTTCAGGGCAGAGTTTCCGCCGGCGGTCGAGCTTCAGCAGCTGGCCAGGGAGTTTTTGGATATGAGGCAGACGACAGAGACTGTGGCGGAGATCACCGCCAAGTTCCGGGAGAGGGCATTGCTGGTGCCCTAGTACGCAGGAGATGAGGATATGAGGAGGACCCGCTACCATGACATGCTACAGGCTGATACCCGGGAGCACATCAGTTTTTCAGCTTGCCCCACCCTGGACTCCATGATTGCCAGGGCAAGGGAGAGGGAGATAGATTTGGAGCACATCCGGAAACGGAAATTAGAGGAGGGACAGGCAGGATGGGCTTCGGCGAAGAAGCCCAAGGGATCAGATGGTAGGCCGAAAGGCCAGTCAGGACCAAGCCGCTGCAAGAAATGCGGCAGGCCGCACGAGGGGGCGTGCAGGATGGGATCATCAGGCTGCTACAAATGCGGCAAGTCTGGGCACATCAGTAGGGATTGCACTGCTCCGGTAGCAGTTATTCAGACATCAGAGTTGATGTGTTTCCACTGCAACCAGAGGGGCCACAAGAAGGCCATTTCCCCCAGTTGACAGTTTCGGCGCCGGTGAAGGCGCCAACTCCAGCGATCCTGCGGATCACGGATGGCCGGCGGGGTAAGGCAGAGGCTCCGGTGGTGAGGAGTCGAGCATTCCAGTTGACTAGCGAGGAGGCATGCGCCGCACCCGATGTGGTGACGGGTATGATTCTTTCCCTCTATCTTTTGTTTTATGATGTTATGATATTGATATGTGCTCCGTATGTATATGTATGCATTAGGATCGTTCCATGTGAACGACATCCCAGTTCAGGTATTGTTCGACTCGGGTGCATCCCGATCATTTGTTTCTCTTGCGCTTAGCAAGAGGTTTCACGAGACTTCAGGCGAGTTAGATTGCCCTTTAGAGGTAGAGATTGCTGATGATCGATCGGTGCGAACATCGATGGTGTTTCGAAATTGCATTCTGCGACTGTTTGAGGAGCGTTACCTGGTAGACTTGGATCCCATTCCGTTGCGTGGGAACAAGGTGATTATTGGCATGGATTGGTTGAGCCCTAATGGGGCGGTGATAGACTGCGCGCAGCAGCTAGTGCGGGTCAGGACCCTAAGCGGGGGAGAGTTAGTGATTCATGGCGAGAGGCTGCAGTGTGGACCCACTGTATGTTCAGCAGCGAGGGATAGACGTTACCTTCAGAAGGGATGCGCAGGATATGTCGCGTATGTGATGGATACCCGGGAGGCCGGTAATGCGACCGTGAGCGAGGTTCTAGTGGTGCGAGATTTCGCAGATGTTTTCCCAGAGGAGCCTCCTGGGATACCTCCGGAGTGACAGGTGGAGTTCAAGATTGACCTCATTCCTGGTGCGGCACCGATAGCCAAGGCACCATATCGGCTGGCTCCTCCCGAGATGCAGGAGTTGTCTACGCAGCTGCAGGAGCTGCTCAACAAGGGATTCATTAGACCGAGCAGTTCACCCTGGGGAGCCCCGATTCTGTTTGTGAAGAAGAAGGATGGGTCGCACCGGATGCGCATAGATTATCGGGAGTTCAATAAGGTAATGGTGAAGAACCGTTACCCACTCCCGAGGATTGATGATCTCTTTGATCAGCTCCAGAGAGCATCTTGGTTCTCCAAGATTGATTTGCGTTCGGGTTATCATCAGATGAGGGTCAGGGAAGAGGATACGCAGAAGACCGCGTTTCGGACGCGCTATGGCCACTATGAGTTCGTGGTGATGCCGTTTGGGCTCACCAATGCTCCTGCCGCGTTCATGGACCTCATGAACCGCGTATGCAGACCGATGTTGGATCGGTCTGTGATAGTCTTTATCGACGACATCTTGGTTTATTCCAAGACGCAGGAGGAGCATGAGGAGCATCTGAGAGAGGTTTTGGAGACCCTGAGGAGGGAAAGCTTGTATGCCAAGTTCTCCAAGTGTGAGTTTTGGTTGCGCGAGGTGCAATTTCTCGGACACCTTGTCAACCAGAACGGGATTCTAATCGATCCGGCTAAGGTCGAGTCCGTGATGAGATGGGAGGTTCCGAAGTCTCCATCTAAGATTTGGAGTTTCGTAGGATTGGCAGGCTATTATCGGAGGTTCATTCAGTATTTCTCCAAGATAGCTGTACCCCTGACTCGGTTGACGAAGAAAGTCGTGGTCTTTCGGTGGGGACCCGAGCAGCAGGCTGCATTTGAGACACTGAGACAGAGATTATGCGAGGCGTCAATCTTAGCCCTGCCAGAGGGCGTAGAGGATTTTGTGGTTTATTGTGAGGCATCTATTTCAGGGTTGCGCGCGGTTCTGACGCAGAGGGGGCATGTCATTGCCTACGCTTCGAGGCAGCTCAAGCCTCACGAGGCGAACTACCCGACGCATGATTTGGAGTTGGGGGCGGTTGTTTTTGCCCTAAAGATTTGGCGACATTACCTCTACGGGGTTCGATGTACCATCTACACAGACCACAAGAGTTTGAGGTACCTCATGGATCAGCCAAATCTGAACATGAGGCAGCGTCGGTGGTTGGATGTGGTGAAGGATTATGATTGCGAGATCCTTTACCACCCGGGGAAGGCCAACGTGGTGGCCGATGCGCTTAGCCGCAAGGCAGCACCGATCAGGGACGTATGCATGAGGATGACCGTAGTGACTCCCCTAGTCGAGCGAATTCGGGAGGCTCAACAGGAGGCTATCAAGGAGGAGCATCGGAAGAGCGAGCGCGTGGTGGGCCAGGTGTCCTCCTTTGATTATGATAGCCGAGGATTATTGACACTACACCGCAGGGTGTGGGTGCCGTATCACGGAGGCGTGTGTCAGATCTTGATGGAGGAGGCGCACAAGTCCCAATTTTCTATTCATCCAAGGGCGACGAAGATGTATAGGGATCTTCGTCTAGATTATTGGTGGCCCTGCATGAAACGGGATGTGGCATGGTACGTCGAGCGGTGCTTGACCTGCAGGAAGGTCAAGGCCGAACATCAGAGACTGCATGGTAAGATGCAGTCGTTGGATATTCCACTGTGGAAATAGGAAGATATCACGATGGATTTTATTATGAAGCTTCCTAGGACCGCACGTGGAGTGGATTCGATTTGGGTCATCGTGGATCGATTAACCAAAAGTGTTCACTTTATTCCGATTCAGGAGAGCATATCGGCCGAGAAATTGGCCGACATCTATATCAGGGAGATCGTGGCGCGGCACAGGGTGCCGTTATCGGTGATCTCGGACAGGGATGTGCGTTTTACTTCCAGATTTTGGAAGAGATTTCGTGACGAGTTGGGCATTCGTTTGCATTTTAGCACCGCCTTTCACCCACAGAAGGATGGCCAGAGCGAGCGGACCATCCAAACTTTGGAGGATATGTTGTGGGCATGCGTGCTAGACTTCGGTGGTAACTGGGATACCTACCTTCCCTTGGCCGAGTTCTCATACAACAACAACTACCATGCGAGTATCGACCGTCCCCCATTGGAGATGTTGTACGGACGGAGGTGCAGGACCCCGATATGCTGGGGTGAAGTTGGCCAGAGGATCATGGGGAGCACCGAGGTGGTGCTCGAGACGACCGAGAGGATCCAGCAGGTTCAGAGTAGGCTTCAGACTTCTCAGAGTCGGCAGAAAAGTTACGCCGACAAGCGTCAATCCGACTTGGAGTTCCAAGTCGGGGATATGGTTCTCCTGAAGGTGTCGCCATGGAAAGGCATCATTCGATTCAGGAAGCATGGCAAATTGGGCCCGAGATTTATCGGACGGTTCAGGGTTGTAGCCCGGGTGGGCAAGGTGGCGTATAGGTTGGATCTATCGGACGAGCTCAGCCAGATCCACAGCACTTTCCATGTCTCTTAGCTGCGGAAGTGCTTAGTGGATGATTCAGCAGTGGTGTCGTTGGAGGATATTCAGGTTGACGACAGCTTGAATTACATTGAGCGCCCAATTGCAATCCTCGACAGGAATTCGAAGGATTTGAGAAACAAAAGGGTGGAGTTAGTGAAGGTGCAATGGCAGCACCACAAGCGTTCGGAATGGACTTGGGAGCCGGTGGACGAGATTATGGAGCATTACCCCGAGCTGTTTCAGGATCGAGCAGCAGACTTCGAGGACGAAGTCTAAAATAAGTGGGGGAGATTTGTAGCACCTGGTTCCTGGTACGTAAATCTTATTTGAGTATTCTATTTCTTTTTGCCTTGGACTCGGCGAGTCATAGGTCAGACTCACCGAGTAAGGACGAGACCCGGGACATGTTTAAGTTGGCGACTCGGCGAGTCCATATTCTGGACTCGGCGAGTCACCGCTGTTGGATGAAACCCTAAGTTTCAGGGGTTTGCACCCTATTTAAACAGCATATCCACCCCAAGCCAGCCCCCACTCACCCCCAGAGCTCCCAACCCTCGTTCTAAGCTTGTTCCTTGAGAATTTGAGGCTATTGTGTGTGTTCTTGAAGGTTTTGAGGCAAAAAAGGGAAGTAGATCAAGAGGAAGGAAAGGAATCCAGGCATCCTTGCAATCTTTCAGCAGTTCTTTTGAGTTATAATCCGTCTTTCCCCCATTTCTATGCTTATTACTTCATGTAAGTCATTCTTGAGCCAATCCCCAAGTTTGTATGTGCAAATTATCTCGTAATAGGTTGATTGTCCCTTAGATCTAGGCATGGTTGAGCTCCAGGAGCTCAGATCTGTTGCCTTTATGGACCCTCATTGCATGAAGACCCTAGATCTACCCTCTTGAGTACATTTTGAACCCTAAAAATCCCATACATGGATATTTACACGTAAAGTTGGAAACTTTACGTGTTATTCATGCTCTAGGAGCCCAGATCTACGAATGACATGGATTGGATTCGAGCAAAATCGCATTTTTAGCTCTTGCATGGAGCGAACTCGGTGAGTCGCTCATCTGACTCGGCGAGTCCAGTCGCGAGTCTCCGGGTTTGTCCCCTTTTTGCTATGACGAGTCGCGTGGTGAGTCCAGGAGGGACTCGGTGAGTTGGAAGCTAAAACTCACCCATGGTGGAACTCGGCGAGTCAATGCCCAGACTCAGAGAGTTCAAGGCAATCTCCTTAGATCAAGATCAGACTCAGCGAGTTGTTCATACAACTCGGTGAGTCACAGTATAACTTGTTCTTCGGATGAAGATGAACTCGGCGAGTTGTTCATACAACTCCGCGAGTAGGATGAAGGACTTGAACATTAGTTTGGAAGGAGAACTCGTCGAGTCGACTCCCAAATCGACGAGTAGAAACAGAATTCAGGACAGTCGTTTGGACATGGACTCGGCGAGTTGGCGAGCCAACTCAGCGAGTTGGGTCAACTGGAAGTTGACTCTGACTTTGATTTAGGGCATGATCAGGGGTAAAATGGTCATTTTACCCAAGGGTCAGTTAGCAGTTTTTGACTAAGTGTTGGTGGGAATGCAGCCGGAAGATTTCTGGAACATTAGCAGCAGTCAGACTATTCCCACGAAGATCAGCAGCTACTCCGAGGTGAGTTACCTTCCAGTAGCGGTCGGTCTAAGGCCACAATGCCGGCCCACCAGTAGGAGACGTATGATAGATGATTGTATTTGTGATATCATCTAGGTTTGCTACTATCTGATATGTTGTATGCTAGCATGATATGTTATATGTGATAGTAGTAGAGTTCGATTGTTAGGACCGAAGGGTAGTCAGACACCGTAGATACGTCTGACAGTATGTTATGATATGTTGCATGCTGGCTTGTTATGTTATATGCGATAGAGATAGTAGGAGGGGACCAGTCCCCAAGTTCAGTTGTTAGGACCGACGGGTAGGTCAGCACCCCAGAATGGCTTGACACGGGTAGGTCAGCACCCCAGAATGGCTTGACAGGGGTAGGACGGCACCCCAGAATGGCCGCACGGGTAGTCGGCACCCTAGAATGGCTGTACCGGGTAGTCAGGCACCCCAGAATAGCCTGGCAGTATGTATGTTATGTGTTGTATGGTATGTGGTATGATGGGGGAACTCACTAAGCTTTGTGCTTACAGTTTATAGTTTTGGTTTCAGGTACATCTTCATCGAAGGGGAAGGAGCTGGCTCGGTAGCGGCACATCATGCACACACATTGGTTTCCGCATTTACTAGATGTCCTTGGGATTTATACTCTGATGCTTCTATTGGTTGTATGACTCGTCTTTTGAACATGGTTTATGTTGTGATGTAGTTTGGTCAAACAATATTTTATTCATTAACATTTTCTAAAAGTAATGTTTTTAAAAACGAAATTTTTGGACGTAAAAATCGGGTCGTTGCATTAGGATCGAATGTTCAATAAAGAATGAAGAGCGGGTGCAATTTTGAACACCGCCAATAATTAAGAAGTTTGAAGAATTTGACAATCGTTTGGCAAACTAAAAGCTAAATATCATACATTTTAGATTACCACAAAGGAAGTAAGTTAAAACTCGAATGTTGTGACTAGTAATTTTCTCGTAAACTCTAGATTTGCTCGCATCTTATTTGATTTCAATGCCTCAGATTCTTTCGTGTCTTATAAATTCGCATATTCTTTTCAAATTGCTTGTTACGTAGTTGTCCAATCATTTCATATAGATAACATAGGAAATATATCATTACTTGCTGATAAAACCTATAGAGTTAGTGTTATAGGAATTGAAAGTTATAATCTTCCTGCTAACCTAATTCCTATCTTTCATATTATTCTCGACATGGATTGGTTGTTAAAGAATCACGCAGAGCTATTGTTCTAGAAAGAGATGATATGCATCCCTATCGAAAGGGGGGATCCTATTTATGTCTACGGTGAAAGTAATAAATTTCTTTCTTAAAAACTTGTAAATTATGTCGAAGGGATATTATACTTATCCGGATTATACAGTTAATACCTTGAAAGACGAGAAGAAAACTATGAATGATAACCTTTGGATAATTATCGACCAGCTCATGAAGAGTACATATATTCTCGCCACACGTGAAACGACTCCATTGGAGAAATACACGTAAGTTAGTTATACGAAATCATCGTGAGACATGGTGCGTCACTAAAGATTATTTCCGATTGTGATACTCGTTTCACTCCTCACTTTTGGGTGAGAATGAAGCATGAATTAGGATCTCGAGTTGCTCTTAGTACAACTTACCATCCTTAGAAAAATGGTCAAAACAAGAGAGTAATCCAAACAGTAGAAAATATACTGAAGTTATATAAAGTACTGTATGAGCGTAAATGTCATACTCAAATATGTTGGCATGACGTAAGACGGAAGATCTTTAGAGGATCTAAAATGATTCAAGACATCACTAACAAGATACAAATTTTCCGAGAAAGAATGAAAGCGGCCCGGGATCGATAAATTCCCTATACAGAAAAGAGGAGACGGCCCGTAGAATTCCGGGTGGATGATTTAGTAATATTGATGGTATTTCATGATAAGGGGTTATACTACTTTGGAAGAAAGATCGGCTGGTAAGCAAGCATACTGCTTGGAATTGCCTGAAGATTTGACAGATATTCATGAAGTGATTCATGGGAGCTATCTATGTAAGGGTTAAGCATATTTGATGAAATGGTCCTATTATCCGAGGTGAAACTGGATAATATGTTAAGTAGAAGAGATCGTAAATGAAAGAACGACTAATCTACATAATAAAGAACTGAAGTTGGTGCTTTTCAAGTGGAAACACCATTGAGGCTCAAATTATACTTGGGAAAAATAAGAATGAAATAAGAGTGAAGTATCCCTAATTGTTTTAATCGTTATGCTTTCGGGGATGAAATCCTCAAAAGGATGAGGTATTTGTAACATACACGTTCTAAAATTGTGTATTGTTATTATTAAAAGTGAATAAAATTGAGTGTTGAGTTCTAACAGCTAGTTTTTACTAGAAATGAAGAAAAAACTATGTTTAGAATCACTCATAAAATATTGGAAGTCTTATAAGATTCCAATTAATAGCCAAATAGTGAAATATAGCAAAAATATAAAATTTGAAATAAGTAAAATTTTATTATTTGATGTTATAAATCATCTCGTTAAAACTTGAAGGCGAAAACCTCGTCGAAATCCGAGTTATAACGAAGAAGTTATGACAAACCGAAGATCCGCGACAAAACCGGCACGGCGCCGAATGACGTAAAAAGTGAGTTTTTGATAAACTACTTTTTAGCCTTAGTAATCTAAATGAAAGTCATGGTATTCGTTAAACCGAGAAATTAGATAAAAAGAACACCAAAATCTGACTTCGTATAAGGATGTTATGATTTTTCGACGTTTCAACTTAGCAGTAGACAGCTAAAAACTCAAATTTTAGATCGAGCGATATTTGACCGATACATCCTAAACGAGAATCGAAGGTCTCTTCATTTTTAGTACAACGGTAAAAAATCTGACGAAAACGGATGTCAGATGAAGAAGTTATGAATTTTTAACGGATTTTCCTGTCCCGGTCTGTTAAAAATAATAATATTAAAAATAAAGTCAGAATTAGCCGACGACGTCTAAAAAAAAGTTGTAGAGCGTAATTTTAGCAACGTGTTCATATAAAGAACGTCAAAAACGGAGCTCGTATGCGAAAGTTATGGATTTTAGAAGTTCGGGGCCCGAAAACCGAGAAATCTCGCATGAATAGTATCGGCCACGTCATCTTGCACGAAGCAGGTGCGTCACCGGAGACATGGCCAAATCCGAAGCAGGCGCGTGTCGCAAGTTAATTCGCCGAGGCCGAGGTCCAGCAGGAATGAGACACGTCTCGCATCGGTGGTAGTCCGACGCGAGACACGTCTCGCCTACCAGCCTCGCATCCGAACCACACTGACCGAGCCTCGCATGCGCACCAGCTGTTCCGACCCTCGCATCCGAGCCTCGCCTTCGCGCCACCTGCCCCTCGTTGCTGGCGCCACCGAGCTGCTTCGTTGCTTACTTCCTTCCCAGCCGACTCCGAACCTCGGCCCTATAAATAGGAGGGTGCGAACCCTCTCGACTAGAATTTGAAAATTGCCACTTTTAGCCCCTTTTTCCATATTTTCTTTATTTTGACTTTCCCCGAAGCCCCGGTATCATTTTTAGCACCCGAAACATGCCCTGAGACCCCCGAGACGCCCAAAAATTTTATCTTTTCGGTTTTGAAGCCCTACCTTCGCAAAGCCCGATTTTCAATTAAGCTCCCGTTTTTCAACATAGAAAGTCATGTTTAAAGCCGAAATGCTGTCCAAATTACTATTTTAACCTCCGGTTAACTTAAGGTGAGTTCAATATATAGGAACCATTGTATGTTATGTGTTATATGTGCTATGTGCTTTTCAGTGTTATTATTCTGATTTATTTTCTCGTGTTATTCGCTATGTTTATAGCAATTATAATACCTTTGACCATGTGATCAGTGAAAGGACTTAGATTCACATTGGTACCGGTACGTAGCCTCTGGCCATGTAGAGCATGTTTCCGTAAGAGAATGACTTCTATTCTATGGCATTGGCAGAAGGTTAGATAGGAATGGTATGTAGCCTCTGACCATGTAGAGCATGACTCCGTAAGAGAATGAACTCTATTCTATGGTATTGGCAAATGGTTAGACAGGGCTATAAGCCTGAAATCTACCAAAATGTTAATCAGAAATTTATATGTCTTCTGTGCCATTTGGGCCAAAGCTTTATTGATGCATATCAAGTATTGAAATCGTTATGTCTCATTGATCGTAAATCTTTGAATCAAATCTTGAGTTGATATTGAAAGCTTGTCATATGATACGCATATGCTATTGTTGTTCTTGTTCCCTTCTGCTTCTGTCATATTGGTATATGTAAGGCATAAGATTATATTGTATCTATTTATTGAATTCACTAAGCGTTATCGCTTATTCCTCTCAATGTTTAACAATTGCAGGTGATGAGTATCCAATATAGTTTTATATTGCTGAAAGATTAAGAATAGTTAATACTATTTCTCTGTATTTTAATGTTCATGTATGTATATGAATAGTAGATTCCTGGGTAGATATGAAATGTAATAAAACTTAGTCGGTTTGTATCCAATCTTTTGTAATCACTTTATCAATATAAAATATTGTTTTATAAATATGCATGTAGCATGTTTAGAGGAAGTAACTTAAGAATAATGTTAGAATAGTAGGAATGTTTGGGTCTTTCATAAATACGAAAGTTGGGGTCTTTCACTTCGACATGCTCGACTCGACGAGGTCGTTCTTAGGACTCGACGAGTCCGAGGTGAGACTCCCCTTTTCTGTTAGGGTTTGAAGGAACCCAGTTGAGTGCTAGAAGGGTTTTTAGAGAGCCCAAGGGAGTGACCCAATGTATTGGACTTAGCCTTAGACTTGGATTTCATGGGACTTGACGAGTGCTTGAACAGACTCGGCGAGTCCAAGGAAATCTCCTTACATTTGAAGATGAACTCAACAAGTTGTTCATACAACTCGGCGAGTCAAAGACAGGACTTGTTTATCAGATGAAGGTAAACTCGACGAGTTGTTCATACAACTCGGCGAGTCGGATGAAGGTTCATGCGATGTTCATATAGAAGAGGAACTTGTCGAGTCATTGCTAAACTCGACGTGTAGAGTCGTGGATAAGGATGGGTAAAGGATTAGGGACTCGATGAGTTGGCGGCCCAACTCGGCGAGTCGGGTCAACTGGAAGTTGACTTTGACTTGGACTTGGTTAGGGGTAAAATAGTCATTTTACCCTAAGAATAGATATCCGATTCTGACTGAGTGTTTTGTGGGGATTATAGTCGGATGATTTCCACAGCAGCAACATACAGAGATTTTCCGCACATGTTTTCAGCAGCCACTCGTACGAGGTGAGCTACCTTCCAGTAGCGGTGGGTCTACGGCCACAATGTCGACCCACTAGTAGGAGTTATATGTTAGATGATTGTCTTTATGATATTCATCTAGGTTTGTTGCTACCTATTATGTTTTATGTGCTAGCATGTTATGAGGTTATATGATAGTAGTAGTAGGGGGTGAAATAGTCCTCGGTTACCGGTCGATAGGATCGAAGGGGTAGTTTAGTACCCAACCATGATAGCCAGATTATGATATTATGTGGTAGTAGTAGAGGGTGAAATAGTCCCCGGTTACCGGTTGATAGGACCGAAGGGGAGGCCAGCACCAAGATATGCTAGGCAGTATCCGGTTGACAGGACCGAAGGGGAGACCAGCACCTAGATATGCTAGGCAGTATCCGGTCGATAGGACCGAAGGGGAGGCTAGCACCCAGATATGCTAGGCATTATCCGGTCGATAGGACTGAAGGGGTAGGTCAGGCAACCAGAAATTCCTGACAGTATATGTATGTTATGTGATTGTTTGGTATGTGGTACGATGGGGGAACTCACTAAGCTTCGTGCTTACAGTTTTTAGTTTTTTTCAGGTACCTCTTCAGCGAAGGGGAAGGAGCCGGTGCGGTAGCTGCACATCACACACACACCTCAGATTCCACACTATGAGATTCCTTGGGATTGTACTCTGACATTATCACTATTTTACGATTTGGGTTTTCATACATTATACATAGTTTTATGAGATGTTATGATTCGACAATATTTTCCTGCAAATGTTTTAATTAAATTAATTAATTAAAATGAAAATTTTGGAAGTGAAAATTGGGACGTTACACCACCTAAATTACGCAGTGATATCTACAGACAACCTATTACTTGTTTAATTTTAGATGTACTAGAACATGTTTCCCGCTTCCTGATATACCCTAATAATTAAGAACTTCTGAGATGCTCCTTACTTTAGGTGAATAGACAATTATTATGGGAGAAGACAGATTTAGAATGCATATGTTGTACACCCAGGTCGGATCTTCCGATCACGCTGAGGGTGAAATATATGAATGACTAGATTCAGAGGGATTGAGAAGTAGAATGGTGCATATGTTGTGTACCAGGTTGGATTATCAGTCATGCAAAGGAGACAGCATATGGCTAACAGATAGAAAGAATGGCATAGAAGGATATGTAGAGAAGTAGAATTGCATATGTTGCAGGCCAGGTTGAATTGTTCGATCATGTAGAGGAGGCAACGTATGACTGATAGAAAGAAAGCAAGAAAATAACCTTCTACAAATCTTGTTTATCGGAATTCCCCTATCGCCCCGTCAATATCGGAATTAAGGACAGAGTCCATACATCAAGGAAAAGTTAAACCACGGTTCTAGATATAGATTGTTTAATGTAATCTACAAATTTCCATGTATATCTCCTGCTCAATCTACCCAAGCATCGAATTGTCAAGCTAAATAGATCTATCTAGGTCAAGATTGGTCAAGTCATTTGAATCCTTAAGTTCATCTATGCCTAGTCATGTCAACTTTAAATCTTTTATGCCTACCAGCGCATCAAACACAGAGCCTAAACAATTCACTTTGATACTTTACACAAATTCAAATTACCTATTATCACCAAGTTTATATCACTTCCCATTACAACATCTACCAAAATAAAGGTAGCACACAATATTTTTGTATTTTTCATATGTTCTAAAAAAGATAAAACAAAAACAAAAATATTTTTGAATTTTTGAATTTTTTAACAAGAAATAAAACAGAAATAATACTATTTTGTTTTGATTTTTAAAATTTTTTGTTTGGTTTTTTTGTTTATTTCTCCCCCTAAATTGTGCACGAGAGAGAATGAAAACTAAATGCGCAAATTGAAACTAACCTAAAAACAAAAGTTAGTCCTCAAAGAGTATCATTTTCAAAAATTCAACAAGCACATCAAAGTGAGCTTTGTTAAACGGTTTTGTGAACATGTCTGCCACATTATCAGCAGTAGGAACTTGTTCCAACCGAATGAGCGAACACTCATAATGTCACAGCCCCAACCCAGAACGGCGGAAACATTCGGGGGCGGAGGATGTCATATTCAGTATCATAACAGTTCATAGAAAGGAAAGTACACACCACCATATATTTAATGGTTTTCAAAATGTCTACATAATTGTATTCGTTACATGTTCAAAAGATAAATACATAAACATCTTTCAAAAGAAGTAATTAACGTCAGCGCGTAAATTCCCAGAAGTTGATTTCCAAACCTGCTTAGCGGTTCCCTGAGAATACAAGTTATTTCAAAGAAAAAGTGTCAAAAATTAAGTTGGTGGGTTCATAAGCGGTTTTGAGAAATTTTATGCCGTTCCAAAGTTCGTGCGTTTTCCAAGAAAATCCCTTATTTTCTTATAAAAGTATGAAATGCATGAGAATATTTGTGTGGTAAAATGTAGATAGTTGAATCAAGAAAATCCCTTATCTTACTATTAGTTGATTGTTTTGTATACAGGAAAATCCCTTATTTTCCTAAAGTAACAAGTAGTCTAATGTCCAAGACCGACAACCGGAAGCAACTGACATGCTTTATAAGATTGGGGCATGTAGTAAAACTATAAAAAGATCGCACTTGTTAGATGAAGAATAGTTTTAATAGATACTCATTCATAAATCAGAAGTACTATAATAATTGTATATCCAATGAGTTTTATAACCATACTAAACATAATATGCCTGTAGCGACATTCTTCAGACGTCGTAGCGTTATGACAAACTGTCACCCCAAAGGACGGACTGTAGCTAACAGTCAGGGTGCGGGATCATGACTTCCCGTATGGATCTATACACATTTGACACGTTCTCCCTACGGGAGACTCTGGTTATAGACAGGACTTGAAGGGGTACCTTTTAGCAAAAAGGTAGTATTTGAAGATGTAAACGTTTCATGGATTCTCAACTAAGTCTGTATCAAAGTAGTAGTTTTGTATGCAAGGTTTATTCTTTTTTACAATGTTTGACAAAGCATCAGTCATAAGTTCTTTGAATGCATAAAACGGTTTAACAATGATGGCTACTTCGGATACTGTTACTTTGTATAAATCTAGTGCATGCAAAGTATAACAAGAGTTTTCGTATAGTAGTTATGAATCACATATGATTCATTTGATAAAAATGAGTAAAGTGAAACTTTATGTAACACACGATAATAACCATGTGTTTACTTGTATTCTCCCCCGAAATGTATTAAAAGTACATTATGAAGTATTTGAAAGTGTAGGAAAGGGGGGAGTATGAAATCACTTGAAAGATCGGAGACGGCGGGATGAAAACCGGAAAAAATTTTGACTTGAGAAAGCAGATTTTCTCGGGATTATCGGGAATCTCGGGAGCACAAACGACCCTCAGGACTTGAGCAATGTGACCTGGACTTCGGGATAGCACGGGCACGGAAAACGAGGCAAAAACGCAAGAGAGATGAGAGAGAATGGCCCTTTTCTTCAGAACCCTCGCATCCCTTTTATAGGGGGTGTGAACCGCCTCCGTACGCAGGGCGTACGTGCGTACGTTGGGCATACCCGTGCGTCACGCATGTGCGCATCCTCGACTGCCTCGGACTCCCAGATGGGACTTGATGTAGCTTCGCATAGGGTGCGACGTGGACGATCCGAGGCCAAGGCCTTGAGTACGTTGGGCGTACGCGTGTACGCTGGGCGTACTCGAGCGTGACTCTGCCTTCGGATAATACCGAAGTTTTCATTAAAATTTATATTTTTAATATTTAATAAACTTCAAAAATTCATATCTTCTTCATACGAACTCCGGTTTTGACGTTCTTTATATCCACGCGTAGGTGAGGCCGTATGGTATTTTGGAAGTTACTCACATCGACGGGAGGTTGTGGGGCCGTATGGTATTTTGGGGTCTACTTACTGGCTCCGGCTGATCGTACACTTCACATCCTCGTTTACTTATTTTGTAAACCATTTAAAATCATTTTGAAAATCTTTCCTCGATTTAAGACTGGATTCATACGAGTGTTCCTCTAATTCACTCAAACCAAGGCTCTGATACCAACTTGTAACACCCATAAAATTCCAACCAATTGAAAACTTTTTATATCATTTGAAACCATTGAATTATTACATTTTTTTCAAAATAGATTATACATCAGAGTTCCCATAAATCAAAATCGTCAATCGAGGAAGTGTACGGTTACGCCTTCGCCTACCTGTGGCTATCCGTTGAACCCGAAAAGTAAACTGAGATTGTAAGCCCGAAAGCTTAGTGAGTTACCCCCAAAATACCAACCTCATATAACCATAATCATAATCATACCATCTCGACAAATACATAACAGTATCCATAATGAGCCTTCAACCTGACTGGACCACTCCCGAGCCTTCGACATGACTGGACCGCCTCACAGGGCCTACAGCCTATCCGGACCGCTCACCGGGTATATTGGCCTACAACACAAAGCAAGACCACCTTAACCCAACCCCCTAACCAAACAGACATGTGCACATAAGTATCATACTCTAGCTCATATCATATAACAGCCAAACCAATCTAACAGATCACTAATCATAGTAACATCCCAATAACTGGGGTATAGACCTAACCGATCACTAACATAGCATCATCCTAACCAGGACAATCATGTGCACATAGATATCATATAATACTAGAATGTATATTTATAACTGTCAAATCGATCTAACAGATCACAAGCATAGCAACAATCCTAACTAGGATACCGACCAAAGCAGTCACTAACATAGCATCATCCTATATACCAGCATACCGACCTAAACCAAGTCACAAACATAATACCGTCATAATTTACCAGAACGACGATCTAACAGATCAATAAGCATATCAAACAAATACAAGTATACAATCCGAGAAAAGGGTCAGCCTTGGTGCCTTAGACCCTGCTGATATAGTGAGGATAACTCACCTTGCAATGCCGAACTGAACCATGAAATCACGCTCCCGAAACACTGCCCCAAACTCCAACACCTATAATCATCAAAGATCTAATTCATAAATACCCGCTTACCAATTATCCTCAATAGTCGAAACGGTCAACCCTTGGTCAAAGTCAAAGTCAACTATCAAGGTCAACAGTCCATGATGACCTCAACTCGTCGAGTACCCTTAGCTACTCGCCAAGTTCCTTGCATAACTTTCCAACTCGCCAAGTCACCATGCCACTCGCCGAGCCCAAGGTAATCTTCATCGGACTCGCCGAGTTGTTCATCCAACTCATCGAGTTCATGACCATCTTCACGTGACTCGTCGAGTCTACCATGCGACTCGTCGAGTCCCTTCAGTCCTTCATCCATACAGATGCTTTTTAAGCCATGCTAAGGCTCCATACTACAGATCCAACTTCCTAAGGCACGCTTATCACGTAATGTTGCAAACTTTACGTGCATGCAAGGCTCTAATGACTCAAAATGCCAAAACCAATCTTGAAATGGGGCTTTACACTTAAGGAGGGGTTCATGCTTGCCAATGATGATAGCTTTATGGACTTACAAATAAAGAGAGTTTATATCTGAAGTTACAACTTCAGATCTGAGCTCATACCCAATAATAGCTTCATAACCAAGCCATGAAACCCTAACTTCATCCAAAAAGATCTAGAAAGGAAATGAGGCCAAGATCATGAATTGATACCTCAAATGAAGCTAGCTGAGATAGACTTCAGACCCACAAATGTTCTTGCCTCCAACTTGTTGATCTTCAAGTTCCTTGCATCAAGGTCTTTTTCCAATCTTTCAACTTACACTAATATGGACTATACACACGAATTAGGGTTTCTAGACTCTCAAGAGGATGCAAAGGAACTAATGGAGGCTAATGATCCGTTATATAGGGTGCCAAACCCCAGAAATTAGGGTTTCACCCTCCAGCTCCAACTCGTCGAGTCACTCTTCTGACTCGACGAGTTGGTCACTTAAACACATGGCCCAAAGCCTCTGCTACTCGGCAACCAAATCATCGCGTAGATCTTGAATTCATGAGAATTTATAACCATAAATTAGTATTCGAGAATCAGGGCGTTACATTATAACTTTTCAATAATTTCATCAACCATGCATAAATAAATTTTCAGTTTATACAACTGAATTTTAAATCACGAACTGGATACCATTATGTTGCCACCTATAACTTCCTTGATGCCTAAGCAATCACTCATTTCATTGCTCTCTAAGAAAAATCATGTTCAATCGCACATTGCCCTAATTCTTAAAAGAAACTAAAACCTTTCTCCTCGGTTAAAGAAAACATTACTGAATGGGGAATGTCAATGGAAGATGTAAAAAAGCTTTTTGATGAACACTATCTGATGGTTGTGAACAAACAACTCCTAGTACATGATGACATATTTGCTTGTAAGATGGCACTGGACGAACGGAGTCTTTAACTGCAAAATACATTAATTAAGAAGTACAACTCTATGATCACCAAAAAGAAGAATATGGAATAGGTGAATAATAAAATTAAGCTTTCAAAATATATTGATGTGTTCACTTGAAGGTATTCTGATTTTCCCATTCTTAAAATTAGATGCACTAAACATAAGGAACAAAAGATGCTTGCAGTAAATCTGAATAGAAGAGATGATTTTGTAGAATACCCTGAGAGAGTAATTGTAACAGATCTTGTTAATTATGGATATATTGAGTGGATTAAGCTAGCTAATAGTCAAAAGTGCATAAAGGGATTCATGCTTAGGATCTTAGGATGATATTAGATTTAATGATCAACAAGGCTCAAAACTTAAACCTTGTTATAGCTGATACTTATTCCTTTTCATGTTAGTACAAGCTCATCGTCTACTTTTCCAAGAAAAAAGGAGAAGAGTTAAAGAAAAACATGCTAAGAACTTGCTTCGATTTGGATCTTTCATTATTAACAACTCTCAAGTAATGTGTGTTAAATCTGAAGAGTACATGTTAATTCATGAGCCTGTACATGGTATGTTCTATAGAGATGTGAATAAAGTCATGTGCTTCATGAGAATAGATGAGATTCCTAATGATCCAACATCACATATGTTTTAAATTTTATCTGAGAAGGGTGTAGAGCATAAGAAGTCATTGAAGGTTTTCATTACCTTTTGTCCTTTAAATTGGACAAGAGAAAGGAGGATTTGAAGCCTATTGATTACAAAGAGTATCAAACTTGAAATTATCGATGAAACTGAGAAGTTAGAGCATGTGAAAGTAATGTGGTGGGGTGATTAGTTATTTTTAAAGTATGTTTTGACATCATCAAATTATGGAAAATTGTTAGGTCGAACCTATGAATTTGATGAATGTAAAAGTACTTTCATGACATATTACTTCAGTGTATGCTTATGTTATGAAGTTATTCTTAAAGCGCCAGCATGAGTAACTCTTTTGCGACAGTCCCAAATATGAAGTATTATTGATTAGGATCAAATTGTATAATTTTCTTTGATTTGTGTGGATTTCTTTATATCTTTTAGGTTAGTATATGTGTTATGGTATGGTTTGTTATTCTGGATGTACAAATTGATTGTAATCAAAAACCTCCTTGTGAGAAATATATTTCTTAATCATAATAAGTGTTTAATTAAGCTTTGTGATTTTTTGAGTTGTTCTTACTTGTAATTTGGAATTATGTGTTTGTGCGATCCAATACCTACTTAGCAAAACTATTTCTTCGTTTTTCAAGCTTTTAAAGATGTTGAGATATAAGAGTTTCAAGAAGAAGTAGTCCACCACCACCAAGAATGGAAATTTATGCATTATTTATAATAAAGCTAGTAGGTATGTGAGGACCCTCATTAAAGGATCTCTATATATGTTTATCCTTTTTAATTTGTTTTCCATTATGTTTTTCAGTGTGCATATTCTTCCATTGTCAGTATAGGAGATCTAGTAGAACATCATACATTTTTAGAGATGCTTATAGAATACATGGCTTGTAAATTATGACTAGACAATTTTTAATGATTTTAAGTAGCAGTGGTGTGTATAAAGAGTTCTTTCTTTTCTCCTCTATAAATACATGAAACCATGGTTTCTTACAATTATAATTTGAGAGTTTGAAAGACAAAACAATCATTTAGGATCTAATACCAATTATTTAACATAAAACAAATTAGAATAGTTGTGCAGAATATTATTGACAAAACTAATTGTTGGATTAACATGTCTAAGATCATAACTAAATTGGTATATACTTGTAATTAAAAGCAGAGTCATTTTTTGTTACCCTCGTAACCAGAAGTAGCTAGAAATTATATTAGGGGATAGAGGAAATGATTTGTTAATATATTATATGATTAATATATTAATTAGATTTAAATGGAATTAATTACTAGATTAATTAGAATTAATTAAATATCCAAGAGTTGAATTGTAATTGTTTTTAATTGAGCAAGGAAGGAGAATTCTAGAACCCATATACGGGTGTACGGTTTTTGAAGGGTTCCGGAAGCTTTCTGGAAGCTTTCTTAACTGATAAGGATTACCATATTTGAATAGATAAAATAGTATGATTTTATTATTGAAATCTAGGGTTTCCCTTATGTCATATACGTTATAAATAGGACCCCAAGGAATGGAATTTTCATCCATGCTCTTCCCAAGAGGCTCATACCTGAAATTCATCCTTTATCCTCTCTCTCCTATTCATTTTACAATTTCTAGGGCTTTGGTGTGATCCAGTAGAGGCATCATACTTTTTTGTGCTTGGTTTCTGAAGACAAAAAGGAAATGATTCAAAGAGTATTGTTTGCTATAACAATACAAAGGTATGTGATCCTAATCTTATGATTTTCGAATATAACTAGGGTTCTTGTGTTACATAGTATGTTGCTATTAATTGTGAAGACATAGATCCTTAGGTTACGTGTACCCTTGATTGTTAAGAGAAATATTGCAAGTATAATAATTTTTGCAACCTTAAAATTCCATCATCAACAACACATATGAACTAAGAACATATGAAAAATAAAAGCAATATGACGTAGATTAGTAGTATTATCCAAAGTGTAACACATACAAACTCTTAGAAAATCTCACACATATTACACTATGAGAGTTGATTATTTATAAGGGAATATTCATGGGATCTAGGGGACATTTAGTATAAAATTAAAATCAAATAAGATTTCCATACGATCTCTTCCCAAATCAGTGTTCTAAAAGGTGCGCCATGGCGTGAGGTGCGGCGTCGCCGTTACGAAAAGCTTCATAACGTTGCTGTTAGGCGTGGCGCGTGGCAAGGCGTGATATGGCGTGCCATGGCGCTTTATGGCGTGTTATGGCACGTGTTTTTTCATTTGAGACACGTTTTTTTGCTCTTTTTTATACCTTTTCTAATCGGACATACAAGTATTGTGTTTTTTATTAACTTTCTGTTATTAGTTGTTGATATAACACTTCTAAAAACTAGGTATATCTGATATAAATTTATATTTATGCGGTAATATAATTATAAATTAATACAAAATCGTTGCCTTACATCACGCCTTGAAAAACGCCATGGCTCGCCACAACTCGTTAAGCTTGAGGCTTAGCCTTGCCGCCACACCACGTCTCACGCCTTTTAGAACCTTGTCCCTATTACAATGTAAATTATTAAAAATGATACAAAAGACTTCTCTTAGGATACATATTAGATCACCACCACTTTGAACATATAACTGATGGGTTTTGGTCATAAGACATCCTATGTGCTCATACAAACCCTAATGCTTGGATCTAGGTTTCTCTATTGTACATGCTTTGAATCCAAGACTATAAACCCTAATTCTAGCATACAAGTAATCATATTAATATGTAAATAGGTTTAAGATCATACCTTAATTGTTATGTAGCAATAACAATCCCAATTCCTCCTTGAATTGACTTTGGAAGGCTTAGAATCACAAGTGTCACTCCTCTAATGGTTCACAAACACCATGAGCAAGAGGATGAAGAGGAGAGAGGTTGGAGGCTGCCAAAAACGTGTATAAACCCTAACAAGAGGCTTAGCCACGTTTTTGAGCCTTAAGGGGTCTTTATATACTTGGGCTATTAGGGTTATCTAACAAGGAAACCCTAATTTGGATGCTTAAGCCCTAAGCAACCCATAGACTCCTTTTAATCAAGCCCTTGGACGATATCCTTATGGGCTTCCCCATAGAATTCGTCCAACCCTTGATACAAGGCAATCCATGGCCCAAATTGCAATTATCCTATAATTACAATTCCAGTCCCTTAGGTTTAATTAATCTCTTTTAGTCACAAAACTAATTACCAATTAATTATTGACTAATATTAATTAAACAATATGATTTCTCCTTTAATATATTATTCTCATAATACATTAATAAATCATATTTAATCCTTACTCTCCATAAATCATCCTATCAAGTTGCTTTGGTGAAGGCAACCCAAAAGGACCATGCACCATCGGGTCAAGTACATACCAAAATAGTTATGGACTTAGACACTAATCCAACAGTCTCCCACTTGGATAACTCTAATAACTATTTTGCGTATGACTTCGGATCCCAATCTGCAATCGTAGCTTTCCAAAGCCGCTGTCAACTCTGATCACATCAGATACGCGTGTCCTTAGATAAGGGATCATATATTCCTCCATTCTAGATATCGTATGAGATATGATTTCTAATCATTCTCTTTGTACTATATCTCGATTTCCGATTTATGACGACAGACTAACTGAACAAATCAAATTAGCCCTAGCCCGGCCGAGCATTTACGTATGTCATCACTAAACCATCGAGGGGCCCAAAGATATCGCTTTTATTCTTTGAATAAAAGGAACGGATAAACTTTGATACAATGCTTGCTTGCACTCACTAACCAAATCACACACAACAATATGTTTTATAACACCAAGTTACTAGTGCGTTTACATATTATCAATGTGCAACCGATTAGCAAGATACAACTCACACATCTCGGTTTCAAGAATATAAGATGTTATCGTCTCACTAATCACTCAAGATAGTGATCCAAGTGAGCGTGGGTTTAATCCAATGCTCAAATCATATTCATAAGCACTCATGAACGTTGCAGCAAACATTTGCTTATGTCTAATACTCTTTTAGACAATCCACACACCAATTCATGACAATCTTCATTCATATCTACTTCCAACATATGAACGATTGTGGCCCGTTCGAATAATTCAATTATTCTTAATAAACTCAATTATTCTGGAAGTCAAAACATGCAAGGTGAAACACAAGAATAATACTAATCTCATATGGCCTCAAACCTTTGAGTATAAACAAAACATGTTTTATTTATCACCATATCGATTACTCATTATTTGTCGTTTCGGGTAATCAACTTTATACTTGAATTATTACACTTGTCTCATGCTCCTAGCATGCACACAATGTTTACCTATGGTTTTTACTTTGTAAAATAGACAAATTGAACACATTTCCAATCATTCTCATTTTACAAGTCCAAATCCATTTTCTTAAGTGTAAGAATATCAAATTCTTGTTACTTATAGAATATACTAGATTCTAACACTTTATGCAACGATCCTTTTGTAATGTCACTGCACCAAAGTCTCAAAGACTATTGCCAATGATATTACAAAGTCCTTTATCGTAGATTGTTACAAGATAATTCCTTAGATATGATGTCTCTCACTCAAAGTACATTCCTTTGAACATCCTTTTGCATAAAGGTTTCTAATCTAGTCATAGATTTTCAATATTTACTTCCCAATATGGACACGCTTCCATATTTTCCATATGACAACTAATTTCTTAATAGAATCTTATCTATTCGTAATGATGTCGATATTGTCCATCCAATATGGAAACATTTCCATAATTTCCAATACTATACTTCCAACTACTCACAAGCGACCAATTCTCGTCAACCTTCGAATCGTCCTTTGATAGTTGTTTAATTATTTTAGTCAGAGCCAATTCTAGTCCCTTTTCCCTCTAAATGCGCTGGACATTTGGAAAATTTTAGAATGGTCAAACATTAAAGCATTTGCAATCGATCCTATACCCGAAGCGCATGGGACATGACGCACAATGTTTTATTTTCTATATTCTCAAAATTCGAATTGTGAAGAGGAATGCCGTAATCATAATCGAAATTTTAAGAACACACTATGTACCTTTGACTAAATTTATTAACATTCCACAACCTAATCCTTTAGATTTGAAATGAAGCATAATATTCTCTCCCTTAATTATAGGAAAACAACTATACAACCTTTACGACTTTGCAAGATATAACTCTTGTTTTTCTATAATTAATATTGCCAACTTGCAAAACTTTCCATAATAATCATACAATCATAACTTTTATGCTCCCACTATCATGATGATTATTATAAAACATAACACTTATGCTCCCACTAGCTTCGACATGTATTCATAAACATCTTAACTTTCAGAAAAAACAATACTTATTGAATTTCTTAACTTCATGTTTCTAATACTTAGTGCTTTGATAATCTTTTATCAAGGCTTCTTGAACTTATACACTTTTGCCTTAGATAGTTCATATGTGTGTCTTAACAATTAAGACTAATTGCCAAACCTCACAATTCAAATTATGGAAAGGGATGTCGTAACCATGATCGAATTTGAGAATGCAATTTTACAATCACTATCTTTTAAAATCTTTCTTAGTGAAAGCATTTTCTCACAATCATTTTCATGAAGGAGGAAATCTTATGACACTTAGATTTAAACGGTGTATGTGTTCCTATCCATGTGAATTTGTTAAAAACCAAAGTTTACGACAAATTCAAACTCATATGGATCGAACTTCCTTAATCTTGATTTCTTGCCTTATGGTAGCACAGCTGCCCACCACGTCTTCCAAGTAGTTAGGCAGCTCACCTTTTCCTATCAATTTACTTTCCATTGATCAAGGTCCTTGCCTTTTATGCATTCAAATGAGAACTCATAGGACTCACATGCATAATTAACTCGATTGGATTGGCATAGAAACAAAATGATGTCTTCACGATAGGTTGTAAACCTCAACTCGTGTGCTAGTGATAATCGATAAGGTTTATTTGATTTGTTCTTGAAACTTTTCAAGACTATTAAGACTCCCACTAACTCCTTGACATATACGATTCTCTTATCAAAACATTTCTTGACAAACAAATATTCAAGAGTTAGTGTAGCTTTTATCAAAACAAAACACTTCATAATTTTGGTCTTAGTTGGTCTTTGTCTTATCCAAGACATCACAACTTTCCACAATTGATGAATGTTATAACCTTCTTAATACTATTCACTCAATGTCACAATCTTGACTTTAAGACTTGTTTTGGAACGAAGTATGATTGACTTCTTGATTTGACCATTTCTTCAATCTTTGATTCCTCTTCTTGGAGGATCAATTGAGATATGGTTCTTAATCATTAAGACCTATCATAAAGCATAAAATCCACTCTCCCTTCTTCTTAGAATGGAGAAACTCTTATCTTTTGGCCTATTTGATTCTTCTTATTCGTTTTGCTATTGATCTAAACCCTTTAATCAATTCAAAATTACACTTAATCTTGTAAGTATAATCATATTTACTAAACCTTTAGTAAATCATGACGAATATCTTTGTTACTCTTATGGTGAACTTGATCAACACACAACTTTGTGTATTCGATCTCCTAGTCCTTCACTTGACACTTTGTCAATGAATTAGTCTAATTTCCAAAATATGAAATTTCTCATTCATCGTGCAACCAAGTTGCATGATTCCAAGTTTCTGTCCGATTGAAACTTTGGGCGATCAGAAACTCTCCCTATTTGGTAAATTCTCGACGTTTCCATAAATAACATAACTAAGAATCATATCCATTCGTTGTAGAAATATGCAAACACCAATTTTCATAACGATTTCATTGCAAGGAAGTAAACAAATAAATAAATAAGTCAATCAAAATTTATTTTATTTATAGAAGCAGCGGAAAAACATTTGTCCTTACAATGCAAAATCTATTGAAAACTATGTAAAAAGAAAATTTCTAACAACTCTATCATAACTATCTAAGCTCAAAATCCAATCTTCAAGTCCATGAGATCGAGATCCATCTCTTGTGATTAGATTCATCTTGCTCTCTTATCAAGCTTCCTTTCTTTTCACCGATCCTTCAAAACATTCAAATGCAATCTTATCACATCACGTATTAAGAATCAATGAATAGGAACTTAATGGAGTTAGATAGTGGATTCTTACCTAAAGCGTAGTCATACTTTTGACTCTCCTATCTCTTAGATCTCTTAGGTAAATAGGGCAACTTCGTCTCCAATGCCCCTTCTCTTGGCAATAAAAGCAAACTGACTCTTTTGGAACAACACATGGAACTACCTCAGACATCGCCTTTCTCTTATGATCAAACTTTTCGATCATTGCATGTCTTTCATTGCCATTGTCTATATCCATAGAGGTCTTGAAGGCAGATTCACCAATCAACTTTTCTTTTCTATTGCGCCAAACCATTGCTGATTCAGCAGCAATAAGCATGTAGGTGAGATCTATAAGTGTCACGTCGTGGTTCATCATATAATACTCTCTTACGAACTCACTATACGAGTTAGGAAGTGACTGAAGAACCCAATCAACAGCCATCGCTTCACTGACAATGGATCTCATCATTCTTAATCTATCAATGTGTTACTTCATCCCTAAGACGTGTGCACACACCGACTTGCCCTCTTTATGTTTACTTACCAAAAGGGCTTGAGTGATATTGAACCTTTCAATTTTACAATCTTCTGGGTTAGGGAGAATAATTGGAGGAGGAGGAGGAAGTGAAGCATGATTTCTTGTTCCTCGAATCGTGGAATATCATCTTCATGTGGAGTGCTTGTTCCACGGGATTTGAGAAGACCATAGTTGTCGAACTTTGACATCGGGAGAAAAACGAATTCAAGTTAGTTGATTGATTGAGTTCTTGGTAAATCACCCAAATGAAATTCCAAGGCTAGGACCCAACACAATATTCTACAACTCGGGAGAGGGATGCCGTAACCCAAATTGAAAAATATTTGAAGGTAAGTGAATGACGATTCACTAATTTCCACCATGAAAAACGAAAAATAATTTGAAGTTTTAAATCTATGAAAACTCCTAGATCCTTTGAGATTCATTGAATATTTCAATGGCATGTTTAAATCTCGATATGCCCCTCTTGTTTGTGACTGGGATGCCGAGGATCACAAAGCGGGTGTGAATAACCATGCAAACTACATGGTGCCCTCACATGTTACAATCACCTATTCGATGTGCCGGTAAACCACACACGCTCCACCGAACTATGACAAACATTGAGTCACCCTTTGCTACCTTTGCTTAGAACCATTTAGTGTGCCGGTAAACCACACACGCTCCACTAACGTCTTCGCAAGGGCACAAAGTGTAATTTCATGGAATTGCATCAATTCACTTTTGTCTAAGTAACTAAGATTGGGAATTTGAAAAACATTTAGTTACTTTGTATTTCATTATACTTATAATGGAAGGTTTCGTCCTATCCTACCCGTTCGGCTAACGACCCTCCACTAGTCAAGAGTGCGGTGGGTAAGAGTGGATACCCATTCAATCGCCATTTTATAGGCAATTTCCTTAAACACCCCTTATAGACCAGCTTCGTGAATGAGGCCTACTAACGGTAAGACTGACTTTTACTCATACATATATATAATGTTATACTTTTAATGTTATATATAGTATAGGGTGTATTTTATACTTTTAAAATACTATATGGTTAACTTTAACAATTACACTTTTAATTCAATTAAATGGTTAACCTAAACTTTTATGGATTTATTAAACCTCTTTTAATTATACTCCTTAATTAATTAATAAAACCATAAGGGTGTGATTTGAACTTTTCAAAACATTACTAGGGTTTTAGAATTTAACATTCCTAATTAAACTTTTAATCAACTTTTAAATTCCAAAACTTGAGGGAAAATTTTGAAACATTTCAAAACATTAGGGTTAGAATTTAAATATACATCAAAATTAAACCTTTTAATCAAAATTTAAATTCCAAAACTTGATGGCAAGTTTTGAAACATTTCAAAACATTAGGGTTTTAACTATTTAAATTTCAAAACTTCAAAACTTTTGGGTTCAAATTTAAACTATAAAACCTAAAGGGGAAAATATGAAACTTTTCATAACAACAAGGATCAAATAACAAATAATCTAAACTAACATTTAATTACATAATTATCCATATTTGATTTGTTTAATGATTTCTTGCAAAACAATTTATCAATTTACTCAAAATAATTAATCAATTATCTTATAAGGAAACAATTATCTTATTAATTGATAATTATCTTTAATTAGATCAAGAATATAGTCATATATATCATAAAATCGGATTTAAATTGATCTAACATGATAAGGTAACTATCCATATGCAAAAACAGCAAGAAATCCCGAGATAAGCATTATCTGACGAGTTGACTCGTCGAGTCAGGCATGGACTCGTCGAGTCTGCATGGACTCGGCGAGTTCAGCCATGGACTCGGCGAGTCCAGCCTCCAGAATCCAAAAAATCGAATTTTCCAGTTATACAATGCATCAATACAATTGAAACCAAGCTAGTCTCTGATACCACTGATGGGTTTTGGTCATAAGACATCCTATGTGCTCATACAAACCCTAATGCTTGGATCTAGGTTTCTCTATTGTACATGCTTTGAATCCAAGACTATAAACCCTAATTCTAGCATACAAGTAATCATATTAATATGTAATTAGGTTTAAGATCATACCTTGATTGTTATGTAGCAATAACAATCCCAATTCCTCCTTAAATTGACTTTGGAAGGCTTAGAGTCACAAGTGTCACTCCTCTAATGGTTCACAAACACCATAAGCAAGAGGATGAAGAGGAGAGAGGTTGGACGCTGCCAAAAACGTGTAGAAACCCTAACAAGAGGCTTAGCCACGTTTTTGAGCCTTAAGGGGTCTTTATATACTTGGGCTATTAGGGTTATCTAACAAGGAAACCCTAATTTGGATGCTTAAGCCCTAAGCAACCCATAGACTCCTTTTAATCAAGCCCTTGGACGATATCCTTATGGGCTTCCCCATAGAATTCGTCCAACCCTTGATACAAGGCAATCCATGGCCCAAATTGCAATTATCCTATAATTACAATTCCAGTCCCTTAAGTTTAATTAATCTCTTTTAGTCACAAAACTAATTACCAATTAATTATTGACTAATATTAATTAAACAATATGATTTCTCCTTTAATATATTATTCTCATAATACATTAATAAATCATATTTAATCCTTACTCTCCATAAATCATCCTATCAAGTTGCTTTGGTGAAGGCAACCCAAAAGGACCATGCACCATCGGATCAAGTACATACCAAAATAGTTATGGACTTAGACACTAATCCAACAATAACTTGTTGGGTTATGAGGGATCTTTGGCCATAAAAGTGCACAGTATAAGCAATAAACAAATTAACCTCATAAGTCAAAAGACGAATCAAAGTTCAACCAGATCTAATGCAATAAATAAAATAAAATAAAATAAAATAAATAAAACCTTGTAGTCTTTGAAAGCTTTGTAGATTTAGACGGAGAGAGGATTGTTAAGACTCCAAAGTGGAACTCTTATTTCGTAGTCGCACCCAAGAAACATATCAACAACCATGACATCTCTACATCTGATGAACACACTAAAGACCAAAACCCAAATATGGAATCGCTGCCTATGCACCGTGTAATGAATTTACCCGCCACGTAGGTGTGACTACGCATTGTGTAGCAGACGAAAATCGAGGAGAAGGGAGAAGATAGAGCAAGCATTGAAATTATGGCTAAAAGATCGATCTAAATTTGGTTATGTGCTACTCTATTTATAGGGGAAGCTTAGGAACCCTTATGAGATAATTACTTGTTCGTTAAGTAATTATCCATAAGTTTGGTAATTATCTTAAAAATCTCACTTTCAAATCTTTACACTTAAAACCTTTAAATCTACAAGTTTCTCGTTAAATAATTAAACCGTCAATTACTTAACAAACTAAAGTCCAATAAAACCCCTTATGTCATTTGTTGCAATGCCATGCATGTAACCTAGAAGAATTTTACAATTAGTAGTAATATTATCAGTTGTTGTGATTGTAGCGTTCGAATTGTTCATCACTGCAAAAAACTTAACTTCCGTTGAGTGCTACTTTTGGGTTCCAACAAATACTTTCTGTATTCTTTTTGTCTAATTAGATAAGGAACATTTGGAATCCAATATAAATGTGATCAACGTGTGACTTAAACAGGTTGCTATCAATATATTCAACATGATCTCGTACTACCACCTTAAAAATTCTAATAAGAACATTTTAAATTTTTAATATAATACATATTTTCATTTTAATATGAAAATAATATAATTAATTTGAATATATTAAATCAATCTGATACTATATATATATATATATATATATATATATATATATATATATATATATATATATATATATATATACTATATATATATATATATATATATATATATATATATATATATATATATATATATATATATATATATATATATATAACCCTCATAATTGATATGATTGTATATTGGATACATTTAATTTGTATTCATGGTATAAAAGAATAAAGACTCCGATATGTCTAGGAATGATTAGTTGCTTTCTAACTCATTATTGTTGATGCTATGTGGGGAAGGGTTGCACCCCACATGACTATAACTTGGCCATGTACATTCCATTAAATTTTTGGAATTAAGTCGATGCATAGGTATATGTGCAATAAATATTTTTCCTTTCTAATATCGTGTGTTCGAAATAGTAAATCTAACTTTTGTATTTTATCCACAAATTAATTTCACAATAACGACAAGTCACTAAAATGTCAAAATAGAAATGGAGAATATCTTCCATCACTCATACCCAACAACACTATCGTTTGTTACACAAGTTGGTAGATATTTTGATTTTGAATTAACCGATAATGATTTAAGTGCATTGAAATGTAGTAATGATGAGATAGGCAGGTGCATAAGGAACACAAACATATTTTAATAGTAGGAAGTATGTACATATCAATCATGTTATCCTCAAACTGTGTGGTCCCACATACAAATGGCATGGGGGAAGACACAATATAGGCATATCATGACTCACGACTAAACTTAGATTCTAAAAGCAAACCATCAAAATCCAAATAAATTAAACCAAAAGAAAAACACCAACACAAATACAAAACCAATTCCCACATTGTCCCCCTCCCATTCCTACATCAAATCTTCACTTTAATCCAACCAAATCATTCCCTTCCCACCTCCTCCCATCAATCTCACATTTCCCTACTTATACCCATGTGAAGGGTAATTTGGTAATTTCACCATCTAGGATGGTGGGCTTCGTGCGGGCGATGGGGTATGATGGTGGCTCTCGGAAGGAAGGGGTTATTTTGCTTTTGGTGGTTGGCGGTCATCGATCCATGATGGAGGGCTTTTGGGAGGCCGGTTGAACCGATTGCAGATGATGTAGCGGCCGCAGATGAGGATGATGATGACGAGGATACCGCGACACGCTCGCATTGAGGGCACATTGTTAATGTTGTCGGAGGATTCATGTTCATGTAAAATTGTGGAGACAATTTAAGAGCTCTTAGCTCGTTGACTTCCTTTTGCAAACGTCTGTTTTCCTCCGTTAACGTATCACAACAACGCTTTAAATACTCACAATCGACCTCAGTCTGCTTCAACTTCGTTCTACAAAAAAATTACGTATCCGAATCCGACTATCAGTTTTAAAATCTAAATATAACATTATTAAAAATAATAATAATAATATATTAAGGTACAATTTCCATGAATTTGATGAAACTAAGAAGAAAAAGACAATTTATTTGCCATGGAGGTCAAATCTACCAATGTAAAAAGGTCAAAGTTGTCATTATTTGAGATGAGACACTAATTTCTTGAAAAGATAAACTCATCGGTACTAAATGAGTTGACTTTATATCACAATTTATTTGGTCTATGACTAATAAAGACATCATATTAATGACATTTCACACCTTTTATTGGCAACAAACTGTAAATAGCAAAAACCCACCAATATTGTTCAACTAAATGTACAAACTCATGATGCATGTACTACATATCCCCATGATGTGAGGGTACCAATGTACTTGTAGTCGATTACTCAATTCTATCCACTTGTATCACATGCATCGATAGATGTACATAATATGATATTTTAAGGGTTAAATAATAATAACATCATTAAAACACTTTAGAGTCACTATGGTACAATTGTTAATGCATGAGAAGTACTTGTCAATAATGCTACTACAGTCTTAAGAGAAAAAGTGGTTAGTTTAGGAGTACTATATGGATTAATGATGGTACCATATAACGACAACCTAAACATTGTTAATTTACGAAAATACCCTCAAGGAAAGATTAATTTTCTACCTTGCCCTTCTGTTTTGAAACCATACTTCCACCTGCCTTGGCCTAAGATCCAGCTGTTTTGCTAAGGCTAGTTTTTGCTTCTGATAAAATTCAAAAAAAAAAAAAAAAAAAAAAAAAAAAAATTAGAAAAACAGCTCAACAGCACGGTCTACAATTAATTAAAATGCCCTTGATGTTGAATTAAATTACAAAACATGCCACTAACCGGATTGAGAGTGTTGTGCTCCTTGAATGTTTCTTCGAGCACAGCCGCCTGATCCTTTGATAGCCGGAGCTTCTTCCTTGCCGCCGATGCTTCTCCACCGTCGTCGTCATCATCACCACTGATCCCGTGCGAGCTTGATTCTCGCTCCGCCTCGTTCTCTTCACGCTCGACTCTCTTCCCACTCACGCTCGACACCGTGCTGTTCGGGGAGGAAACCAATGCTTCGTCGTCGCGCTCCGCCGTTAACGCCACCAGAGTTGACGTCGACGGCAGCCGGTTAACGTCTATTCCTCCGCGTGAGTAAGATCTCGTTTCCGCATTCAGATCTGCAGTTCCGATTAAACAGCAAAAAATTCGTGAGACTTTTGGATTTGGATGAATCTGTACGTGTACGCGTGCGTGTGTATGTGTGTATATGCGCGCCTTATCTCGGCATGTGTGTGTATCCACACACATTACGTGCATCGACGTGTTGTATTACATGCATCGAAATTTGTGCTTACACAGTTTCAAACCGCTTCACTAGAATCACGCAGTCACAACAAACAGTTTCGTTTTGCACTACATGCATTGAAACTTGTACTTACCGGGCGGAAGAACAGAAGAAGATGAAGGTGCAGCATGATTGATCATGAACGAAAGCTTCTGATGATTCGTCGCAACATGATGCCGTTGTTGAACTAATGACAAAGGAGGAGAAGGCAACAGATTCAACGGGAAACGTGTCGTAGTCGCACCGTTCGAACCGGCAACAACCGTCAGCGGCGGCGGTGGTGGCGGTGGATAATTTTCCGAGCATTTCAAACTCAAACTCAGCCCCAAACCATCATCCTTCTCACCCATTTTTCTCTCTCTAAAAACTTTTCTCTCTAGAAATCGTTGATGGGATATGGCAGAGGGACAAAGTAGAGTGATTCTAAATGGGTTTTGGTTTTTTCACTGCCTTTTTATTTCCCTTTAGCTGATTCAGAGCTTAATTCACTGTGCACTGCTCAGAGAAACCATCAGCACCACCTATATGTCTACATATGTATATATACATACAAACATATATATCTATAGGATGAGAGAGAAATAAGGTGGTGATATGTGCAATCATGAAATGTGTCAGGGGTGGCTCTATTGGCACAATGATGATGATGGGATTGAGCTTTGGCTTTTGCTTCAGCTTTTGCATGGAAGAGAGAGAAAGAAAAGAGGAGAGAGAGTGAGATTGGTGTGAATCGGTAAAACTTTAAGTTGGTAAATGCTTTATAAAGGCCAGTAATTTTTGTGTTTAAAAGATAGATGTATCAGTGGTTGTACTATATGCATTAAGTATTGTATGGTGATTTGGTAGTGAGAATCTTGGATATTGAATACGGGTGATTTTGTTAACTGTGGTTGAGTTAGGTTGACTGAAGGATTGGTAAAGACTTTCCTTTTAGCTAGTGTAGTCACCATCCCCTTTCTTCCTAAATAAAAAGGATAAAAGAAAATTGAAAATACAAAAACAGACAATTTTCTCTTGTCTAAATTTGGAATTATTTTTAATTCGGTTATTTATTTGTTTATTTATTGTTCTGAAATTAAACTATTAACTTTTACCAATAACGAATTAGGTTAATAAAAGAAATTATGTATGACCAGAAAATAATTATGTAGCGTAAATAATAAACGGTTTTAATTAGAAATAAATCATATTTTATTTATAAATAAATACTTCATTTTAAAAATGTTTTATCTATCATTAAGTTAACATTCATATGCGGCACGTATAAAAAAAATTAGATTGGAAAATTTGGAATTTATATTTTTTTTAGGAGAATTTCATATCATTTTTAAATTTCAAAATATCATATTTATTCAGTTTAATTTATTAATATCATATTAAACTTTTATAAACCTTCAATATATTATATTTGCCTAAATCTTTTTTTTATAATGTTTTTAATATTTTATAATTGTTGGGTCAAAAATATGGTTTATAATTTGCTTTTCTAAGAAAATATATTTTTCTATAATTTTGGTGTTGTGTATGGCTGCATATGTGTGTGCGGCCGCACACCCTGTGTAGCTGGTGGCCCATGTCTATATATATATATATATATATATATATATATATATATATATATATATATATATATATATATATGGTGAGGAGAGAGAGAGAGAGAGGAGCATGTTCTAGAAAGAAGAATAGTGTGTGTGAGAGAATCTATATATATGGGACATCACTCAATTTATTGAATACATCATTAGATTCATCTTAATTCTTATTCTCCTTCTCTTCTATTTGATCTGACATCATCCAATTGATTGGGATTCCGCACCATCAATTGGATCTGATTGATACACAAGCCAATTTTGGGACTTACAATTGGTATCAGAGCAAATTCGGTATCAATTGAAGCATTTTAGAGTGTGAGGTTGCAAAATTTTACTGTTTTTGAAGTGCATTTGTAACTTTTGATCAAGGAATTGCTGTTTGTCACTGTTTTCAATAGTTTGAAATCAAAATTCCATAAAAAAAATATGAGATTTTTACGTATGCGGTTGAAACATTGAAGATGTGCGGTTGAAACATTGAAGGTGTGCGGTTGTGTGTGCGGTTGAGTGAACTGTTGTGTGGGCGGTTAAGTGTGTTGTTGTATGTGCGGTTGAGTTTACTGCTGTTTGTACGGTTAAGTGTGAAGTTGCTTGTATGGTTGCGTGTGTGGTTACGTATACGGTCAGGTGTAAAGTTACGTGTACAGTTTAAGTGTACGGTTATGTGCGGTTAGAATTTGTAATTGTGTATACGGTTGTAGTGTGTGTGGTTTCAATCATCTAAGTTGTTCAAAGTTTTAAACATGGAATCTCAAAGCATGATAGTACATCAAGAACTTGACTCCATCATGGGAACAACTTCTCGGATCCCCCGACTCCTGAATGCTGAAAGCTTTCCAGAATGGAAATACCGAATCGAAAAGTGTATTAAAATGAAAGACTTCAAGATTTGGCGCAATATACTTAGAGGACCAATTCGAATTACTATTGTATTGGATGAAGTCATTATCGACAAACAAATTGAAAACTATACGGATGAGGATTTCGAAAGGGTTGAAGGACAGGAGAAAGCCCTTGCTACACCTACAATGGCATTATCTCCAGAAATTCCTCAGGGTTTCCATGAGTATACATCTGCGAAGGCACTTTAGGAAGCCCTAATCGAAGTCTATGAGGGTAATGAGGATATGAAGCAGAGTCGTCAGTACATGCTTCGATAAAAGTTCAACATGTTCAACATGTTCAACTATGTCATAGGCGAAACTCTTGAGAATCAGCTCCAGAGGTTCAGAAATGAGTTATGCAGGTGTTTCAGTAACAAGATTAGAAATCAACAAGAAATTATTAAACTCTCTTCCAAAATCCTAGGACATGAATGTCTCAGTGATTAAGAAAACAAAAGACTTAAACAGGCTGAGTCTGGTAGAAACTATGGCTATCATCAAGGCTTGTGATTTTGATGATAAGCATAGGGAGATTAATCATGTTAGTTCTTATTCCACTACAAATCTAGGGATCCAAACCACAAACAACAATGCTTTTTCAAGCTTCACTATTGCACAAGCCTTTCAAGTTACCCCGACCCCACATGTTTCACAAGTTCAACCCTTCATTCAACCTACATCATATGTTCCCCTTTCCATGCAACAAGCTCAAGTCTCTCAACCTCAGATCATGCTTCAACAAGTTAATATCAGTGTTGGATCATATAATGTTGTACCTTCTCAATCTCATTCTTTCAGCTCTCAGATGTCAACCATGAAAGAAAAGGAAGAAAATATGGCTCTCGCCACGGGTTTGGTAAATTGCTATAATGCTTTTGTGGCTGGAGAACTCTCCCCACAACTTTCGTTCGCTAACCTTGATCAGATTCATCCTGGAGATGTAGAAGAGATGGATATAACCTCGCAGACGACTATGGTTGTGTTCAGAGCAAAGCAGTTCTCCAAGAAAACTGGTAAAAACAAATGGAGTGTGAATTTTGACAAAAAGGTCGGGTTCAACAAAGGCAAAATTTTCTGCTACAATTGCCATGAGCCGGGACATTTTGCTAGGGAATGTCCAAAGCCTGACAAAAGTGAAAATTATTATCGAACCGTGGTGCCAGTTACCTATGTCCACAGCAATAACAACAAAGGATCCTCATCAACCAATCCATCTGCAAATTTGGCAATGGTGGCCCAATCCTTTGATTGGGAAGATCAAATTCAAGCCTTGAATATCTCAGGACCTGAAAATACCTTTTTGGCCCTGATTGAGGATTGCCAAAAGAAAGAGACGGAGGCAGATCCCGAAGAAGAAATGATGAATCTCCAGTTTTCCTTTATGGTGCAAACTACTTCCGAGTCATCCAACCCCGAGGTAAGTGAATCTGGTTGCTCTCCATCATGTGTTAAAACTATTAAATATTTGCGAGATTCAATAGAATTAATCAAGAGAGAGAATGAGGACTTAAAATACGAAGGATATCAACTCAGTAAAGGACAGAAACCCGTGAAAGCTCAATTAGAAACCAAAATCAAGGATTTCCGAAAACTCCAAGAAGATTACAGCAACAAGTGTGAAAATTATGATTACATTAAGAAAAAACTTGTTGTTGTAACTGAAGAACTTGACACTTTGAAAATTAAGTATGGAAAAACATATATTAGTTTCAAAAATTACACTGCATCAAGTAAGATAATCGAGTCCTTATTTGAAAACCCATTAAAATTCAAAGATAATCAAAACAAGGGTTTAGGGTATGATTGGGTTCCTCCAGCTTTCAATCATAACTACACATCCATCCCTATGAAACAGGAAGAAATTGACAAGGAGGCACATCTTCAATATGGGAAACTTATGCATTTATGCTAGAAAAGGATGAAGTGAACGTTTCTAATGATTCTGTTACATGTGCAGGTAAAGTAGCAGAAGATGAGACACAAGGAGAAAACTATTAAACAATCCAATGACTCCTTGAACTTTGAATCTGTTGCTTCGAACTCAGTTGCTTATGATCAACCTGCTATTGAGAAATACAAACCTCCAAAACAAGCGAAAGCCGACGGCTTGTTGTAAGTGTGCATGTGGGAACAACCAAAGACAAAGGTAAGGATACGCCACCAGGGGTAGGAAGAAACAACTTCACAGTGAAGAAAAAGACATGTTTTCACTGTGGAACACCTGGACACATTGCCAGAAATTGTCCTAATCAAGCATACGTTCCCTACTATGCAAAAGGCTAGCAAAACGCGCAAAGTGGGAGATTCTACAAAAAAAATCCGTCGAGGTCACGTTCAAACAATGGCAACTGGAATGCCACGAAGGGCAAGAAGGGAATGTCGGCCAAGAAGCCAAATCCAAGAGATGCTCCCGTGAAGCCAAAATCAAAGTCATCTCAACGGCCGACATCAAGATCAAAAGCAAGTACTGAGCCACCCATCAGATCGAAAAAGAAATGGGTTAAACCCAACTACAAATGGGTTCCGAAGGCTCAATCTCCCAAATCTTCTAACAATTCTAATACTTCTACATCTTCTGTTTGTGATAAGCAGGATATGTCATGGGAGAAAGTATCGTGCAAGGATGAAAAAGGTTGACCCAGTTTCAAAATGGACTGGGTTCCAAAGACCAACTGATGTCGATCTGTGTCGGAGCAGCTATGGAGGCATATCATCAGATTTCAGTTTGTTGATAGTGGCTGTTACAGGCACATGATAGGGGACATCTCTCAATTGTGCAACACTCAAAACATTGTTTGAGAGTATGTGTCCTTTGCGAGAAGGGAAGAAAGGAAGGGATCACACAATGGGGTTTGTCCTTAACGCAGTGAAGAATTTTCGGATCTGTTATGAGATTATGTGTGCTGTTCTCAGACCTTCTAGATGCAAATTCAATCGGTGAATTACGGTTTACGTTTTCTTCTCTATACTCCTGAGTTTACCTTACACTGATTCATTTTAAAGACAATTTTTCATTTTCTTATAGTTTTTATTTAGTAGCTATTGTTTGGGAAGTGATATCAACAAGTGATAACGGGCAATTTGAGTATGTGTAAAGTACCAAAGCTGAATTGTCTAGGCTCTATGTTCGATGCGCTGGTAGGCACGAAGGATTTAAATAGACTTGACTAGGAAAAGATGAACTTAAGAAATCAAATGACTTGACAAATCTTGAC
Organism: Lactuca saligna; assembly: GCF_052625555.1. Taxonomy (NCBI): domain Eukaryota; kingdom Viridiplantae; phylum Streptophyta; class Magnoliopsida; order Asterales; family Asteraceae; genus Lactuca; species Lactuca saligna. Next base: position 203,217,733 of record NC_136419.1, on the reverse strand, counting down.
CTAGATAGATCCGTTTAGCCTGAAAATACGACGCTTGGATAGGTTAAGCAGGGAGATATACATGAGAATCCACCAGTCACATTAAAGGAACCCGTATCTAGAACTGTGGTTTTACTTTTCCTCGATGTACGGATTCTGTCCTTAATTCCAGTATTGACGGAGCAACTGGGGAATTCCGATAAAGTAGGTCTGTAGAAAAGTATTTTCTTTCTTTCTTAATGTTAGTCATATGTTGCCCCCTCTACGTGATTGGAAGAGATCCGACCTGGACTACAACATATGCAAATCTATTTCTCTACATATTATATCTATGAAATTCTTCCTATTTGTTAGCCATATGTTGTCTCCTTTGTGTGATTAACAATCCGACCTGGTACACAGCATATGCAACCTTCTACTTCTTAATCCCTCTAAAACTATAATTAATCATAATCTAAATCTATCCTCTCTATGAATAATAGCCTGATCACCTAAAGTAAGGAGTATCTCGGAAGTTCTTGATTATTGGGGTATATCATGAAGCGGGAAACATGTTCTAGTACATCTAAAATTGAACAATTCTAGATTGTCTGTAGATCTCGCTGCTCAATTTAGGTGGACAACAATATCATTGGTCGTCATCAGATAGAAGGTCCTTAGGAATTTTTATCTAGTAACTTAGGATCAATCTGTCCTGACACTGATAGCATTCCTAAAATTTGTCACAAATTTTCGTGCTTAAGTGTACCACAATAACGACGATCAACCAGATATATTCATGAAGGGGAAGGTATTGACAAACAGATTAAGACTGTCTAACAACTTTAATCCCAAATATTTTTGTTTTTGTTAAAATTTTTCATAGTTTTCCTCTATGCACAAATTTAGGAGAAGAATTAAAAAAAATTCAAAAAATCAAACAAAAAATAAATAAAAAATTAAAAATAAATAAAAAATAGAAAATAAAAAATAAAAAATAGTGTTATTTCTGTTATATTTTTTCAAAAAATATCAAAAATCCAAAAATATTTTTTGTAAGCTAATTTTTTTTTTAGTTTTGTTTTGTCTTGAAAAGTGATTTCAGGTGTAGATAAGACTCACGGAGTCTGTATCGAGATTTCTAAGCCGAAGCTTCATTCATGAGCATCGAAGAATATTCATTCGAAGGAGCAAGAAATGAAGATTATTATTTCAACATTCAATCTGTCAACCCTAGAAGCATGGTGAAGCTATGCTTGAAGATTATGTCATGGATTGCATTGAAGCATCCTCAATCAATCTGCTGCTATCTATAAACCTACGGAAGTAATCCAGAAGATTCGTTCTCTCTATTCTCTCTGAAGATTCTCAAGTTGAAAGTGCCATCTTTCATGCATCTCTACAAGAAGCCTCCTCACCTAATGTGCGTTCAATGTCAAAAATTGTAGAAATCTAAACTGCTCAAGATGAAGTCATTTATTGAAGATTCATATGTTCATCTTGATGCCATGAAGAAATTTGAAGATTGATACTGAAGCCAAGCTCCCAATGAAGATTAACAACAAAAGGCAACTACTTTTTAGGGGGAGTTTGTTGGGTCAATTAGAAAAGAAAGCTACAAACCAAGGGGAGATTGTTGGGTCAAAAGTATGGTTTATACTTTGCTTTTCTAAGAAAATATATTTTTCTATAATTTTGTGGATGTGTATGGCTGCACATGTGTGTGCGGCCGCACACCCTGTGTACAGTCGCACACGCGTGTGCAACTGTACACTCATGTGTAGCTGGTGGCCCATGTCTCATATATATAGGGTGAGGAGAGAGAAAGAGAGAGAGAGAGAGAGAGAGAGAGAGAGAGGAGCATGTTCTAGAGAGAAGTATAGTGTGTGTGAGAAAATCTATGTATATGTAGCATCACTCAATTTATTTAATACATCATTAGAATTTAGATTCATCTTAATTCTTCTTCTCCTTCTCTTCTATTTGATCTAACATCATCCAATTGATTGAGATTCCGCACCATCAATTGGATCGGATTGATACACAAGCAAATTTGGGACTTACAATAATCATTTTGTATACCTTAGAATTATTATAATAATTAAGAAATTTAACCATATTATCCTTATGTCTATGATAATAAAATGTGAACTTCTAAATTGTTGGAATGTCGGCCTCTTGACACTTGACAAATAAAAAGATTCATCTTCAACCCTTTCTATAGAATGTATATTTTGATTGTTTATTTTTTGTTGTTGTTGATTATTATCATGTTGTAGATGGATGATATTTTAGATATTACCATTGATATTTTGATGTTTAAAAAGTGCATATACAATATTTTGATTGTTTAGGTATTTTTGAGTTGTAGTCTGAGTTTTGGTCACTGTTATTTGTAAAGGTGATCGGTAGAGTTAGTTTTCGAAGCATCGTATTGTTCAGCTTTTCACCCGTCTATGAGGTGAGTCTTCTCACTGTATCCATGGGTTGAAGGCACCAATGCTGACCCATTATTGTATTATTTTAGATGATAGTTGTTATGTAGCTTATATTAGTTTGCATGATGGGTTGAATTAATCCCCAGGGTGAGGCCTACTTTGGTATGATTGGGTTGAAAAATACCCCAGTGTGAGGCCCTAGGGCGGGGACCATATTTGTTGGTCGGGTTGAAATACACCACAGGGAGAGGCCCCACGGATAGGCCCATATATGTATATTGGTTTGGAATATACCTCAGGGTTAAGCCCAGTTGTATGATTAATATGTGGTATTTTGGGGAACTCACTATGCTTTGTGCTTACGGTTTATGTTTATGGTTTCAGGTACTTCTGGTTCGAAAAAGAAGGACCCAACATGACGGCACAACATCCTTCACTCATGATTTCTGCATTTTGAATAGTTGTACTATGATATTTTGGATATTATATTTGGTGATGGTTTTTGAAACAATTAATGAATGAAGTTAATACTCTTTCAATAAAAAAAATTCATCACTATTTTTGGGCTGTTACAAGTTGGTACCAGATGCTTGGTTTGAGGAATTTGGGAACACCTTCGGGTGTGTCATAACTAAAATTGAGGAAATGATAAACTTTTCAAAAGAAAAAAATTGAATTTTAAAGAGACTTTTTCTAAGATACCTATACTTATGTATTATGATGTGTGCAATCAACCGAGCTCAAGTAAGTGGTTCCTAAGTTACCTATACTTATGTATTATGATTAGTATGCTCGATATGAGAATTGCATGCTGATTAGGGCTAAGGATACATTCAGGAATTATATGATAGAATTACCTAATTTGTATGATGCCTATTAGCCTAAGAGGATTGGGTATTATGTATTACTTGGAATCGATATCGACTCAATTAATTGCTAATTGTATGCTTTCAAAGTTATATACGATTAGGATTATATAGCCCTAGAATGACCAATTTGGACTCATTTCCCATTCCTTGTTTGGTTGTGGACTTAGGGTATAATCATCATTTGATAGTCTATGTGATTCCATTTTTTGTATAACTTACATGCATAAGGAAACCAACGGTGTTAATTGAGTTTCTCGATATTGTGAGTGGTAAGAGTTAAGGATTCATTGGAAAGCCTAGCAAAGTTATGCTATTTAGCATAGCCTTTGTATATGGTTCTCGTGTGGGGACTTAGAGGAATCATGAAGACTCATAAGCAAGGTACATATACGTGTGGAAGGTAGTATTGGGCCCGTACTACTGGAAGCTTAGGGTTTATACTTTAGACAAGAGCAAACTTGGAGACTCTAAGTAGACCTATATAGTGAGGATTCCCTCGAGTTATATACTTATTGTTTGTATGTGTATATGTCAGTTTGAGTATGGAGATGACTACTCGAGGAGGTTCTGGTTCAGGTTCTGGCTCAGGCACAAAAGTGATTGATGAGAGGTTGCACGAGTTTATTGCGGTCGAGATTACTCGTAGTATCTTATATGCTAATCCTGTGATGTTTGGGAGAGGGCTCTATTGGTTCTGTAGTATGCTAAGGATGAGAAGATGAAGAAGATAAGATACCATATTATATTGAGAGAGGATATCAGGGAGTTTGTGAGCTTTTCAGGGTGCACGACCCTCAATGATATGATTGAGAAGGGCTGTGAGCAGGAGATCGAGTTACAGGTTCGGACGAAGCGGAAGCCAGAGCAGGTGCAGACAACGATGGACCATAATTTGAGGACCAAAACTTCTTATTCACGCATCATATGCCAATAGGGTCGGAGTAGCTACGCCAAGTACAAAAATCTGCACGGTGGGGCGTGCGATAAAAGGTCTAGTATGTTTTGGTTGTGGTCAATTTGACCACATGAGTAGGGACTTCCCCCAGATTTCTCTGATTTGCTTCCATTACAATCAAACCAGCCATAAAAAGGTCGATTGTCCAAATTATCAGCAGAAGTTTTGGCAATACCTGGCTAGCCACCTTGAGGATTACTGATGGCTGCCAGGGCAAGGCGGAGGCACATATGGTGAAGAGTAGGGCATTTCATGTGACCACTTATGAGGCACGTGCACCATTGGATGTGGTTACTGGTATATGACTTATTAGTATCTTTATTTTTATTTCCTTATTTATGATCATAATTATATTTGATCTTGTATAGGGACCTCTCTAGTTAATGGTATGACTGATCATATTTTGTTTGATTTAGGTGCTACCTGATCCTTTGTATCTCTTGTGCTTAGCAAAAAGTATTCTGATGCTCCCGGGATCTTGCATTACCCATTGGAGGTTGAGATTGTGCATGATCATTCTGTGAGTGATTTGAGGCTTCATAGTGGGTTTGTCTTGAACCTGTTTTAGTGAGAGATACTCTATTAATTTGGTGTCGATTCCTCTGCGAGGATTGAAGGTTATTATCAAGATAAATTGGTTGGGCCACAATGGGGCCATGATTGACTATTAGCGCCAGTTAGTGAGATTTCAAACCTCGAGTGGGGGAGAACTGGTTATTCATGGCAAGATAGCTTCGCATGCTATAGCTCTCTGCTCAGCTGCGAGAGCCAGGAGATATCTTCAGGAGGGTTATTTTGGGTTCCTAGCTTATGTGCCAGATACTCGAGTTGAGTGGGCGACAATGTTGAGTGAGGTGTCCATTATTCAGGATTTCCCTGATGTGTTTCCTGAGGAGTTACACGGAGTAACTCCTAAGAGACAAGTCGAGTTTTGGATTGATTTGATTCCTGGGGTGGCTCCTATAGCCAAGGCACGATATCGTTTAGCACTACCAGAGATGCAAGAGTTGTCTACACAGCTTTAGGAGCTGCTAGACAAAGGATTTATTCGGCCGAGTAGCTCACCATGGGGAACACCGATCCTATTCATGATGAAGAATGACGGTTCACATAGGATGTGCATTGACTACTGGGAGTTGAATAAGCTAACAATGAAAAACCACTACCCACTCTCGAGGATTGATGACTTATTTGACCAGCTTCAGGGTGCATCTTGGTTTTCCAAGATTGATTTGCGATCAGGTTACCATCAGATGAGGGTCAGGGATGATGATGTGTAGATGATAGCCTTTAGGAATCATTATGTTCATTACGAGTTCATGGTGATGCCATTCGGGCTCACCAATGCACCAGCAACATTCATGGATCTCATGAATCAGGTTTACAGGTTGATGTTGGACGCGTTAGTGATAGTATTCCTATATTATATTTTGTTCTACTCTGAGACCAAGGAAAAGCACGAGGATCACTTGTGAGAGGTGTTGAACAACCTAAGGAGGGAGAGGCTGTATACCACACCCGATCCTTTGAGTCATAAGGCAGTGAGTTCTCATATCAAGGATATTTGCTTGAGGATGGTTATTAGATCGTCTTTGTTGGATATGATTAAAAAGGCTCAGGTGTAGGGATTGAAAAAGGAGAATTGGAAGGCTAAGCGAATCAGGGGGAAATTCCTTTATTTTTTTGAGACAATCGGGGGTTGTTAACTCAGTGTGCTGGATTCTGGGTTCCGACTACTGGTGGGGTGAGACAGATAGTTCTAGAGGAGGCTCATAAGTCAAAATTCTCAATTCTTCCAGGGGCCACAAAGATGTATTGGGATCTGAAGTTAAGTTATTGGTGGGCCTGTATGAGAAGGGAGATAACATGGTTCGTCTAACGATGCTTGACTTACAAGAAGGTCAAAGCCAAACAATAGATATTACACGACAAGATGCGGTCGTTACCCATTCCTATGTGGAAATGGGAAGAGATTACCATAGATTTCATCACAAAGCTGCCAAGGACGACATGTGGAGTTGATTCTAATTGGGTCATTTTTGATAGATTGACCAATGGTCACTAAATTACATTTTAGTACAACATATCACCCCTACACCGATGGTCAGAGCGAGCGGACGATTCAGATGCTCGAAGATATGCTCTGGGCATGTGTATTAGATTTTAGAGGGATTTAGGATACTTACCTTCCACTGGCCAAGTTCTCCTACAACAATAGTTATCATGTCAGTATTGACCAACCACCTTTTGAGATGTTATATGGGAGGAGGTGCAGGACCCCGATTTATAGGGGGGGGGGATCGGGCATTGAGTTGTGGGGAGTACTGAAGTGCTAATCAAGACCATTGAGTTGATTCAACAGGTGCACGACAGGTTGTGAGTCTTGCAACCCCATCAAAAGAGTAATGCAGACCGGCGACGTTCAGACCTCGGGTTTCAGATGCGGGGCTTGGTGCTTTTGAAGGTGTCACCTTGGAAAGGTGTCATCCGATTTCAGAAGCGGGGCAAGTAGGGCCCCAAATTTTATTGGTCCCTTAGGATTTCTGATCGAGTGGGCAAGGTTGCATACCAGCTGGATTTTCCTGACGTGCTCAATCAAATCCACAACACATTCCATGTTTCTCAGCTTCGGAAGTGTTTAACTGATGATTTCGTAGTTGTCCCTTTGGATGATATTCAAGTTGATGACTGCGTAAATTATGTGGAGAGACTAGTGATGATCTTGGATAGGAAGATGAATGCCATGCACAACAAAGAATTGTCTTTGGTCAAGGTCCAGTAGCAGCATTGGAGGGGTTCTGAATGGACGTAGGAGCCCGAGGCGGAGATGCGAGAGCGCTACCCTGATTTATTCGTGGTAGCATACTTCGAGGATGAAGTCTAGTTCAAGTAGGGGAGATTTGTAACATCTTTATTTCCAAATATTCCATTTTTACCTTTGGCTTGACTATGGTTTGCAAATGTAATCCCAAAGGGAATTTTCTTAATTTTATGGCATGCTTGCATATGATGGGCGTACGTTGCGTATGTTGGGCGTACGTGGCTAAGGTGCAAACCCTAAATTTTAGAGTGTGGATCCTACTTAAGCATCATTATAGACCCATACCCTTTCTTAAATCCAACCTCCATCCATATTTTGAAACCCTAAAGTGTGTTTGTGTGTTTTGAAGCTTGGAGTGTCATTTTGGTGCTCTTGATGGTGAAGAAAGAATCTTAAAGTTGTGGTGTTTCACTCAAGGCCATGGATCCAACATCTACTCTCCTTTGTGCATCTTTTGGAGGTATAAATCTCCAACCTTGATGAATATTCCTTTAGATCTTGTTCTAGCTTAATAGTTACACCTTTTTGTCCCAAATCTTGATCCTTGTGAGTATGGAATACTCTAGTACCTTTGCGTTGTCCTTTCAGATGTTTTAAGGCGTGTTAAGTCATAAAAGTGTGATATTGGGTATTAGTTTCCTTCCATGCATGATCTAGGTTGTCTTAACTGGTCAAGAAGCTAGGGTTTTTGA